>NC_049170.1:145008261-145308261 GCF_009769625.2 Cygnus olor | reverse complement strand
TTTCAGCTTAAAACCATTACTCCTTGTCCTATCAAGCCATTGTAAAATGTCTCCCTCCATCATTTATTTTTTTTTAAGCTCCTTTTAAGTATTGAAAAACTGCAATAAAGCTTCCCTGGAGGCTTCTGTTCTCTAGGCTGAACAACTCCAACTCCCTCAGCCTTTCTTCACAGAGAGGTTCTCCAGACCTCTCACCATCTTTGTGGCCATCCTCTGGACCTGCTCTAACAGGTCCACATCTTCTGATGTGCTATCCAGAGCTGACTGCAGTACTCCAGGTGGGGTCTCACAAGAGCAGAGTAGAGGATGAGAATCACTTCCCTCAACCTGCTGGCCATGCTTCTTTTGATGTACCCTGATATACAAATGACTTTCTGGCCTTCAAGTGTACACTGCTGTCTCGTGTCAAATTTTTCATCTAGCAGAACCCCCAAGTCTTTCTCCACAGGGCTCAATCCATTCATTTCCCAGTCTCTACTAATAATTGGGATTGCCCTGACCCAGGTGCAGGACTTTGCACTTGGCCTTGTTGAACTTCATGAGGCTTGCAAGGGCCCGCTTCTCAAGCCTGTCCAGGTCCCTCTGGAATATAAGTTTTTATTTTATAATGATGTATATTACAATGTGACAACATTGATCACTGAAATGATTTTCTTAAATGACCTTTGATGATCAATATAATGCAAAGCAAGTGCATTACAGAGTACATCTAGACTTTGCAGCAGAAAACAATGCTATTGTAAAACATCCACTATTAGCAAAAAGCCAGCACATACAACATGCAGGAGATATGATACAGCTGCTTTGCAGTTTGACTGGACTCTCATATAATCATTTATTTTCAGAATTCCAATCTTTGTTTTATATCCATATGTTTATTAAGGCCTGTCTCTGAAAGCGTAAATGTTTTGATGACTTCAAATTTAAATTGATTTGTATTTTAAAATCAACAAGATTGACATTTAGTGAGAAATATTTGACAAAGTATCTTTCAATAATTCATGGTGCAATCACAGGATATGGGTAACATTTGCAAATAATTTGTGTAAATATTGCTTTATTAATTACTTTTTTAAGTGAAACAACATTGTTGTGGCATATAAACTTAGAAATTTGGGAGAAGTGTTCTAAAATTGACAGATAAATAAAGGAAAAATACCTTCTAAACTATATACAATATAGCCCCTATTTTGTACATGCTGACCTATTACTCTTTTATTTGGGCACTGATAATGCGCTTTAAAAGTAATTTTAAGCTTTTAAAGAAGAGTAGTTTTAGTTGGAACTTGTTAACAATTTTCAAAACTGTGGACATAAAAAACAGGGATTTTATTTGCTGTCTCTCGATGTAATTTTCCTGTAAGAAAGGTTAAATTTTCTCATGCTTCTCAAAACTAGAAAGCATAAAACTGCAGGTTAATAAGTAAAGTTGCTCTAGGTTTTATAGGTATTTCTTTGCCAGAGAACACATAGATAATTTGAATTTACAAAAAATCTCATGAAGTTCAACATGGAGAAGGGCAGCATCCTGCACCTTGGGAAGAACAACTCCAGACACCAGTGCATGCTGGGTGCCACCCATCTGGAAAGCAGCTTTGCAGAAAAAGACCTGGGGATCCTGATTCAAGTTGAACATGAGTCAGCAATGTGCCCTCGCTGCTAAAAAGGTTAACGGCATTCTTGGCTGCATTAGGCATAGTACTGCCAGCAGGTCAAGAGAGGTGATCCTTTCTCTCTATTCAGTGCTGGCAAGACTGTGTCCAGTGCTGGGCTCCCAGTACAAGAGAGACATGGACATACTGGAAGGAGTCCAGTGGAAGGCGACAGGGATGATGAAGGGACTGGAGCACCTCTCCTATAAGGAAAGGCTGAAATAGCTGGTGTTGCCCAGCCTGGACAAGAGGAGGCTCAGGGGGATCTCTTCAATGTCTAACACCTGAAGGGAGGGTGCAAAGAGGATGGAGCCATGGTCTTTTCAGTGTTGTCCATTGCCAGAACAAGAAGCAATGGTCAGAAACTGGAACACAAGAGATTCCATCTGAATGTCAGGAAGCATTTCTTTACTGCACAGGTGATGGAGCACTGGAAAAGGTTGCCCAGAGTGTGGAGTATCCCTCTTCAAAAGCAGTCAGGACATGGTCCTGGGCACCCCGCCCTGGGTGCCCCTGCTTGAGCAGGGGTTGGACTAGATGACCTCCAGAGGTCCCTTCCAATCTTAACCACTTTGTGATTCTGTGACTCTGTGATGCTGTGAATTCAGATGTATTCTCTACCTATAATTTAAATGGGCTAGTGTTGTGTTTGAATTAGTTATCTAAATTTTATTGACTAGGCAAACATAAAAGAACACCCTGGTTGATGGTAAATCCTCAAAGTGTACTGAATACACAGTTACCTTTGTGATGTTTAGTATTTAAAACATGAAGGTATATGGACTCTGCAGCTACACAGAACACACTGTGGGAGTGTGATGACATCTAGATATTGTATTCATACAGATTACCTGGACATTGTCTCCTGACATGATGCTGGAGTGCATGCTTTAACCCTTGCATTTCCCATTTCTCTTAAATTAAGTGGACAGGAAAAAAAGGCAGGAGTCAAATTAAAAAACAACAACAACAACAACAAAAAACCAACACATTTACTAAGGAGCACAGAGGATATCAGAATGGCTGTTGGCAAAGGCAAACTCACCAAGTGGGAGGCAGAGAGAGGGGAGTTTCCCTAGGACTCAACAGCACTAAATGGCTGATGGCTTAAGGAAATTAAGAAATTTAAGCAATAAAGTTAAGTAGCTGTGCCAACATGTGAAGTGCCTGCCACCTATGAAAAAAAAAAAAATCCTGAATTTCAAAAACATTCTTACTCTGGAAGCATTTGCCTGGAAATGAAGCTGCTTTAAAACCAACGCCATACAGATCAGATGGATAGAGCTTCAGGGTTCAAATGACCCCAGAGCTTTCTGAATTGTTGCTGGAGTTCAGTAACCTACGGTGGATTTGCTGCCTCCAGAAAGAGAAAATGCAATTACAAGACAAATGAGGAAGTTGTACACTATCTGACATCTAGGGGGGGGACATGGCAGTATGTAGTGCAGATCTAAGCTGGTTACGACCCAGAGTGATGCCAAGGCAGACAAGATATATATTGGGCAGGTGCAGAGTGCACCTCTGTCTTGTACTGTCTGTGCAACTTAGTCTTGTACTCAGGCAACCTTCATAACTTTTTCTATTTGTGGGTTGTTTACCACTAATTTCAAAGTCCTTCAGGAGCATAAAAAGCTAGATTTTGTGTGGCAATCCGTGGAGGAGTTTTTTTCAGTTGACTATAAGAAGCTTAATTTCTGTCCCCACGGTGCTAGTTATTACCTCAAAAACTGAGCTCATAATACATACAAGGCAAATAATCACAGAATCATAGAATATACACGTTGGAAGGGACCCACAAGGATCACTGAGTCCAACTCCTGGGTCCCCAAAGGACCACCCAAAATCAGACCATGTATCTGACAGCGTTGTCCAAATGCTTCTTGAACTCTGGCAAGCTTGGTGTCATGACCATTTCCAACCACCCTCCCAGTGAAGAATCTTTCTGATATCCAGTCTGAACCTCCCCTGTTGCAGCTTCAAGCCATTTCCTTGGGTCCTATCGCTGGTCACCAGAGAGAAATCAGTCCCTGCCTCTCCGCTCCCCCTCATGAGGAAGTTGTAGACTAAGATGAGGTCTCCCCTCAGTCTCCTCTCCTCCAGGCTGGACAATCCATGCGACTTCAGCAGCTCCTCATACATCTTCCCCTCTAAACCCTTTCCCATCTTTGTTGCCCTCCTTTGGACACTTTCTAACAGTTTTGTATCTTTCTTATACTGTGGTGCCCAAAGCTGCACACAGTACTGGAGGTGAGGCCGGGCCAGTGTAGAGTAGAGAGGGACAATCACTTCCCTTGACCAGCTAGCAATGCCGTGCTTGATGCACCCCAGAATATGGTTGGCCCTCCTGGCCGCCAAGGCACACTGCTGGCTCATGTAGAGTTTGCTGTTGATCAAAACCCCCAGATCCCTTTCTGTGGGGCTACTTTCCAACTTCTCGTCCCCCAGTCTGTATGTATAACCAGGATTACCCCTTCCCAGGTGCAGAATCTGACACTTGCTCTTGTTAAACTCCATATTGTTGGCTATTATCCACCTCTCTGATTTGTCCAGATCTCTTTGCAAGGCCTCACCACCCTCAACAGAGCTCCACCCAATTTGGCATCATCCACAAACATACTCAAAAAACATTCAAGCCCTTCATCCAAATCATTTATGAAAACATTGAAGAGAACTGGTCCCAAAATGGAGTCCCAGGGAAACCCACTAGTGACAGGTTACCAGTCTGATGTAACCCTATTTACAGGAACCCTCTGGGCCCAACAACCCACCAGCCAATTTTTCACCCATCTTATTATGCTTTTGTCTGTATTCTGGTCATTTTGTCCTGAAGGATACTGTGAAAGACCGTATCAAAATCTTTACTGAAATCCAGAATGATTACAATGACTGGCTTTCTTTGGTCAACTAGCTGGGTGATCTTGTCATAGAAGGAAATTAATTTTGTTAAACATGAATAAGAAATACTTTAAATTTGTAAAAAGTGGTTTTTTTTCTTTTTTTTTTTTTTTTTCAGTACATTACAAGTTGGTGATAAGAAATGCGATTTCTAGAAAGAATGATGTATAAGGCCACTGCATGACATGACCATAAAAAAAACACTGATCCATGAATGAAAAACAAAATTTGAAAACATGAGATTACAGAAGTCCTAAAACAGAAATGAAATAGCCACTCTAAACAGAGTACCACAATAAAACCTTGAAATATGACATTAGCAGGTTCTCCCCACACCCCCATGGGAACAGCAATTCCTTGTAAAGTCCATGCTGATAACTAATTTATAATGATAAAAACTGAGTAGGAAATTTGAGCATCTGATTGAGGTCTTCCTGTTCCTATCATTAGGCACATTAAGTGAAGATTACAATATTTGGGGAGGAAACTTATCATATCTAGCTCACTCCCAAGTTGTCTCTAATCAGTCAAATACTCATTTTTGCATACCTACCTTATCAAACTGTGCAGGAAGTGCAGTGCTGCTTTCTTTTAAAATACGACTGAAGGAGTAAGTTGCATCTGTATTTTTCATCTTTGTTCAGTGTTTAATTCTTACTTTGTAGAAGAACAAACTTCAGTTTCCTTTATCTCTTGATAATGAAATGTGCATTTCTCACCACACAAAATGAACTTAGTTTAATGTTTGAGAAACGTGTATATATGTTATCCTGGGATGGAAGCATTCACAAGCCCACCTGCTGATATATCATTGTGAATAAGCATAACTCAAAAATCAATAATTTAGAAAAAGAAAAAAAAAATAAAGTGGTGACCAAAGTATTCAGAAGGATGGAGAGTTCAAGAACGCTGGAACTTTATAACCACTTTTTTTTTTTTTTTTTTCCTTCACTGAGTTGTGAAGAGCTTCTGGTCTATAAATTTTGTGTGGGGAAAATTGACTTGTGGTATAATTTAATAAACAGCAGAAGACACAATTTTGAAATATAACTCTCTAGCTGACATCTCCTTTTCAGCTTCCTAATCAGACTCTTTTTTTTTTTTTTCTAAAACAAAAGTTTATTTATAGCAATGGATTATGAAGAAATGTGGATAAGTAGAGGAGCTATCACCAGAAAAACAATGTGATGAGACTTCCTATGTTATTTTATTAGCTTTTTCTTTTTTCTTTTTTAATATTTATTTCCTCCATAATAGTCACACAATTTGGTTGACTCAGTGCTACTTGTGTCATACAGAATCACAGACTCATCTAGGTTGGAAGAAACCTGTAGTGGATTTACGTGGCAATGTTTTGGTAGCAGGGGGCATGGGGTGGCTTCTGTGAGAAGGATCTAGAAGCTGCCCCATGTTTGGTAAGGGCCCCACTGCTGACCAGAGCTGAGCCAATAAGTGATGTTGTTTTGCACCTCTGTGAGAGCATATTTAAGACAGGGGAAAAAAACAAAACAAACAAAAAAAAAACCCTCTGAGCCACACAACAGCTGGGAGAGGGAGAGGAGTGAGAAACAGCCTTGCAGGCGCCAAGGTCAGTGAAGAAGGAGGGGAAGAGGTGATCCAGGCAGCGGAGCAGAAGTCCCCTGCGGCCTGTGGTGAGGACCATGGTGAAGCAGGCTGTCCCTCTGCAGCCCATGGAGGACCACGGTGGAGCAGGATTCCACGCTGCAGCCTGTGGAGGAGACCACGGTGAAGCAGGTGGACCTGCACCGATGGAGGCTGCGGCCTGTGGAAGACCCCTGCTGGAGCAGATTCCGGGCCAGACCTGCAGCCCATGGAGAGGAGACCACGCAGGAGCAGGTGACCTGGCAGGAGCTGCTGCCCGTGGGGGATCCAGGTTGGAGCAGTTTGCTCCTGAGGGATGGACCCCGTGGTACGGAGCCATATCTGGAGCAGTTCTTGAAGAGGTGCTGCCTGTGGGCAGCCCACGCCGGATCAGTTCAGCAAGGACTGCATCCCATGGGAGGGACCCCACAGCACAGGGGACGAGAGTGACTGAGAAGGAACGGCGGCGAAGAAGCGCTACAGACTGACCATAACCCCCATTCCCCTGTTCCCCTGTGCCACTCGGGGGGAGGAGGTGGAAGAGGGTGGTTGGAGGGGAGGGTGCTTTTGGTTTCTTTCCTTTGTTTCTCGCTTCTCTAGCTTGTTAGTAATAGGCAATAAATCTTACTTTCTCCCCATGCTGAGTCTGTTTTGCCCATCACAATAATTACTGTGCGATCTCCTCGTCCTTATCTCAACCCTTGAGCCCTTTTCATCATATTTTCTCCCCGTTCCTCTTTGAGGAGGGGGAGTGAGAGAGCAGTTGCGGTGGAGCCCGGCCGCCCACCCGAGTAAAACCACCACAACCTCCAAGATCATCTAGTCCAACCTCTGACCTAACACTAACAATCCTCCACTAAACCATATCACTAAGCTCTACATCTAAACGTCTTTTAAAGACCTCCAGGGATGGTGACTCAACCACTTCCCTGGGCAGCCCATTCCAATGCCTAACAACCCTTTCAGTAAAGAAGTTCTTCCTAGTATCCAACCTAAACCTCCCCTGGCACAACTTTAGCCCATTCCCCCTCGTCCCGTCACCAGGCACGTGGGAGAATAGACCAATCCCCACCTCGCTACAGCCTCCTTTAAGGTACCTGTAGAGTGCGATAAGGTCACCCCTGAGCCTCCTCTTCTCCAGGCTGAACAATCCCAGCTCCCTCAGCTGCTCCTCGTAAGACTTGTTCTCCAGACCCCTCACCAGCTTCATCACCCTTCTCTGGACTCGCTCGAGCACCTCGATGTCCTTCTTGTAGCGAGGGCCCCAAAACTGAACACAGTACTTGAGGTGTGGCCTCACCAGAGCCGAGTACAGGGGGACAATCACTTCCCTAGAGACAGATGGACAGATATTTTCCCCTTCAAGCACAAGAGAGCAGATCTGTGTAGTAAGTATGTAGACCTTGGATCCTGAGATCATGTTTCTAGCAACATCCACGAAGATTAAAAATGAGCTACCTCTAAATCACTACCCTCAAAACATCTTTTCACTAAATAGATTTTTTCTCACTTTCATTCCTATCTCTGTAATTTCATAGCTGTGAATTTTAAGTTTAAAGCTGTTTTTGAACTACTTACTGGTGCAGAGTCCAAAACTTTCCCTACATCCCGTAGGGATGTAGGGAAACATCTATTGAATCCCGTAAAAACAAGATGTATACCAGCTGTGAGACGGAAACCTTTCTTTCAACACCCTGAAGATTAGCCCAGAATACCCTCCAGATCACTTATTACCACTAAAAAGAGCCTGTCCTTTTGCACAGGGACATGATTTCCACTCTTCATTTTCCCCAAGAGTCCAGAACAGGGACAAAAACTGAAAATGAGAAATTTTCTTCCCCTTGACACTGAAGGACCAACTGAGAAGCACACTGACCATGCAGATTGAATTTTTGCACAAAATTGTTATTGCTGCCCCAGGTCAGATAAGAGCACTGATCAGAAAAGAATAAAAATTATGACAGAAGTGGAGCAGGTTTACTAGAAAAATTCCTCATATAAATAAAATATAAATAAACAGCACAGGAATCAGATTTGGATGTGATAGATGAGTCTCAAACAGCACAAGGTTAGGTTTGAGCATAATTTGGTGAAGATTTAGGGAAATCGGTGGAGATGATGGCAAACTGCATCTGGTACATTATTTTTATGATGAAAGTTTTAAGTCTGTTTATGTGCAGTTGAGAATCCCTAAAGATTATAGGTCCTTAGTGTTAGTATATACATTGTCTGTTGCTTCCAACAATTCCATTCAGATTTGGCAGTGGGCCCTGAGGCCTCTGGAGAGCTAGGTGAATTCTTAACAGAATTTGTGCAAGCACAGACTGATGAAGAAATTTGGAATTCAAGGAAATGCCGATATCTTGTGCATGGCTGTCTCAACTTGTGGCCAAAACAGAAAGTGCTGGCCATCACAGGTGTGACTGAAGGCTGGACAAATGTAGCATGATAGAAGACAACTGCATTCCGAAGAAGGTCATGTAAGTAATAACTGAACTTTGGTACAAAAAACTCAGTATCAGCACCGAGCTCTTGACAAGGTTGTTGAGCCTAGATCATGATTGCAAAGGTCCTGTAACCAAGAAGTTTTCTTTGAAACAGGAACAATTTGATCCTGTTCTAAACATGACGCTGTCTCCCACGACTGCTTTTAAAGCCCAGCTTCTTAATATTTTGTTCTTGTCCAAGGTAACCTAAGCCCCAGTACAACATCCCTGTCCAAACAAATTCTTTTTTTTTTTTTTTTTTCTTTTTGTTTTCCCTCCTTCAGATCTTTTGCCAATACAAATACAAGGAAAGGTTAAGAGAAACATGTGTGCATGTGTTCATACCCGTACACATTCCTGTGGTACCATAGAAAGGGATTCCTCTTTACAGGGTTTGGTAATCCCTATTCTTCATTCGGGAACCTCTATTGATTATATTATTAACAGAGAGGGAACCTGAGCTAGCTTTAACTATGTACTATGAGCGAGATAATTAAAAATAAATAAATAAAAAAAAATGGTAAGGATGGATAAGCATTGGAGCTGGCAGAAATGTGGTTAAGACAGGCTATAAAAGTAAAGAGCCTGTGGTTTGGGGTCTTACTATATATGTGTTCTATATTGTGGATGAAATTGATTTTGTGTGCGATAGGGAGATACTGATGAGCTTCCATGACTGATTCTTATCTCTAGCTCTTGTTCAGCTCCTTATCTGAAGTCTGAGTGGAGTGTAAGGAATCACTTTGATGTCTCAGGCGCTGTCTTTCAGAGGTGAAAAAGTAGGTCTTTGCCTACATTGCTGAATGACAACTACTGAAGCAGAAGGTCAGCAAGAATTTCTAAACTATGTTCTTCAGGATGAGAGGTGAGGTATTAGATTCACCTCAGAGAAGTACATGAATTCTCCCACAAAGTACTTCACTAGTGTTAGCAGCAATGATAGAACAACCTGCCTAGTTTTTTGCACATGTATCCAATCCTTTTTTTTTTTTCTTTTGTCCTCCTCTTAAGGCAGAAAGAAGCAATATCTCTTCTTCTTGTTCTGCTCTTATTACTTAAAATTCAGTAGCATTTTTGAGACTTTCGCACGACCTTCATCCTAGGAAGCATCACAGGGTTTTAAAAGTTCTGGAGAGAATCAAGTCTTTTCTTCATTCTGAAACATATCTTATTTTCTGAAAAACTGGAAAAAGTGTGAAGAAACTGATTATTTGCCATGAAGTGGTCTTACATATTCCATGAATCTATAGCTTTGATTTAAATAAGAATTATTTTTCTCTCTTATCATTACGCATAGATATAAAACCAGCTATGTGAATAAAATACAGTACAAGTTTGCTTATTTTCTATTAAAATACTTAATCTTTATAATCTCATTAGTTTAAGGCTTTGTCCTTCAATTCCTTTTATTTATATTCTACATTTGTGCTACTTTCTATGCCTTTGTTTCTTCCTCTCTACTGCTTTGCCACAAACCTGGTAGCAAAATTGAATGTGTTTTAGCAATGTACCCCAAATATACAAAAGTCCTCGTGTATGGGTGCAGCATCTGAAAGCACAGAAGCTGTGCAAGAACTGCCTACCTTATCCTGGCAGTGGAGACTAGAACTTTTGTAAGAGTCATTCCTCATTCAACTGTTTTTGACTTTAAATTATCTCCAACATTTGCCCAGAGAGACTAATAACACAGTAAATAGCTTTAATAAAGAGAATACATTATCTCAGACTAATTTCTTTAAATCCATTAAACCACTTGTTTGGTGATAAGATTTCCCAGAGAATTTGTAGAAACCAACTTTTTACAACATCAATTCCTTTCCTTATTTTTGAAAAAAGATTTTCCATAGTATATACCCCATATAGTTAGTATGCATGGGATCTTTTATACATACCAGTCTCATTATAATTTCTGCCATTTCTCGTATTTTGCACCTTAAGGTAAACAAAACAGAAGAAAGAAATGGTAAAATACAATAGATTTCCAATGAGACCAAGCTTATTGCAGTTCTGAGTGAAACAATACAGAAACAACACTGAATTTGGTTTGTATTTATGATGCAGTAATAAAGTAAAAACAGCCAACTTCACAGTAGCTAAAGGGCAAAATCAGGCACTAAAGGCACTGTTTAAAGTGCACTGTCTTTCCTTCTTGTAGTCTGCCCTAAACATACCTCAGTACTAAAGAGAGTTCTCAAGTAAAGTAGCAAGGCATATTGAACCAATAGCAATGTGGTTAAGTAGTTTTCCTTATGGTTTTTCTGAATCCTTTCTGAGTTTTCTGCTTGCTATCATCAGTTCAAAGGGGGTTTGTCTGGAGAATTAGCATCAGATCTACAAAATGAGGGCTGAGAGTTTTGTCTATTTTATGTTATGTCTAGATGCTAGACTTTCACATGTGCTCTTTCTATATCTTACAGTTCTGGTTGGGAAATGTTTCAATATCAGAGAAGTTTGAGCAGAGTTGTCCATTTCATTTTTTCAAGGAAATACTAGAGGTGGAAGACTGAGTGATTGTTTGGGCAGATGGTTATACAAAGCTCTGTTCCTTGTAATGGTAAGAAAGCTAATATTGGTAAGAACAAGGTATCTCTACTCATGCAGGACAACAAATGTCTGTCCCCTCTTGCTCCGTCACTTACAGTTCTGTACAGCAGCTGCTCCCAAAGAGGTTGCAATGAAATACTGAAGTGAGGGTAGACATAATTTCCATGCGCTCCCATCTTCAGACAAAATTAAAGAATGAATACAGCATAGTTTTCAAATGCACTAAGTGCACTAACATTATAGCTAAATTTTATTTTTTAATTTTAAATGGTGTGGCCAATTTCTTTTTATTTTTATAGCAAACTGTCTTAAATGAGGAAGTCCATAAGATTAAAATAAACCTTTCATATAGATGAGAAATATGTAGATTACTTGCTTTTTGTGCTGTTTCTTTGACAAATACAATCTGTGCAAAGTTATTTATGAAATATTGGGAATTTCAGTTTAAGACCAAATATGCCTTTGTTCGGTATGGCTTTAATATATAACTTATTCACATTTTTTTGGTGAAATTTAGGATTCTGTTTCATCTCACTGTGCTGTAAGAGGTGATTTTGTTGAAAGAGGATATTTTGTTGACTGTTCTCAGGACTAAAATAACCTGAACTTTGCTTGGTTTTCATGCTCATTTCGTTATTGGGGATCATTTATGGGAATGGAAAAGAGTCTGAAAAAAAAGTAAAAGTGAACTCAGTTATGCACAGATTTTGATCATCTTTGAGTAAAACCATAGCGTTATACCCAATTTCCACTGAATGTGCAAGTGAGGGGGACATTAATTTAACGGATTTCTATTTAAGGTCAGGGAGACCTTTAGATCATCTGTGTATTCAATACATTAACTTACAGTCAGATACACAGGAAGCCAAAAGACTTGGATTAGACTGAAATATCCTGATCTTCAAAATAGTAAGCTGCTGAGCCATGGCCAACCATTAGTGAGACAAATGTTCCACCAGCTCCTAGTGAGATTTGTCAAGATGATTGCACCATTCCCAGGGTTCGCTAGTTAAAAAAAATCTATAAAGACCCTACCAAACTGAACAGAATAACAGTTTCTTTGTTATCTTAAAGGAGACAGTGGCTTTGAACCTGAGACAAAGATCTATTAACCATTCACCTGGAACAAATGTTCTTCCACTACACAGCAGGGTCCACTCTTCCCAGTGTTTCAGATTCAGGTGAAGACAACTATATGAAAGGTAGGAACAAGCTTGTTCTTTCTCAGCAATGTAAAGCAAAACAAAAATGGAATACTTTTGGACAGCTGTGCTTTAAGGAGGAAAAAAAAATCCTGATATAGAAAACCATAAAAACTATTTTGGTTTTTGATCTTTGCCACAGTTTCCATAATTTCTACAGGCATGTTGGCATTATTGCAGACTGTTCTGTTCTGTAGCTCAACAAAAATTTGAATGCTGTTAATTCCCTTTCCCCACTCTCCTCCCTCCCCACCAATAAGAATCCAAATCCCAAACTATTTAATTCTTATTATTCCATCTAGAAAACCACATACTATTTGGAGGCAGTATGTCCAAACAAACAAACAAAAAAGGCTTCCTACCTGATTGTGGAACACATTTGCCATATATCTCTTCCTTTGACAAGTACATGCATATATATAGTGATTTATCCACCTTCTCTTGTGTATGATGGATAACTGGAGATGATGAAGCATCCCACTCTAAAGCTTACAACTTTTGCGTAATTTGTAAGGTCCTGATGTGGGCTCACTTAGCAGGATTTCTAGCAGGATTTCTTTTGATTCCTACTGTTTCCTGGAGTGTGGGAGTAGTGCCCCTAATCTCTGCACACCTCTGCATCACCCCATGATGCTGTGGATGCAGCCTTCTGTTAGAACTTGACTGGCGGCAGCACCACGCTCAGCTTCAATCTGTAGAAGTCACTGCTAAAGATACTGGCGGGAGCTCACCCACAACATCAAAAAATCTGCTGAAACTAAATACACTGTAGGAAAAACAGATGAATTTGTCTCTTGAAAAAGATTAATGATATGGCTTAAAAACAAAACCAAAAATAAATTTATCAAAGGGGAAAAGAGGAAAACAAATGTACTGTCCCTTCCTCAAACACCATTTTAAAAGTACCATGTAAGATCTTAGCAGCAAACAGTACTGGCTGAGAATTAAACTAGATCAGTCAGATCAACTATCTAGTTCCCTGTTCTGTCTTTATAACATCGTGAATAAAAGAATAAAGGAAACATATAGTATGGCTTACCTGGGAGATCCTACTTTCCCTACCTCCAATAATTTACAGCTCACATTCTGCCAGAGGGCTAATAGCATGGATGGCCACACTTCAGTGCTTGAGCGCACACCAGGACTCTAATCATAGAATCACAGAATCAGAATCATAGTATCACAAAATCATAGAATCACAGAATCACAGAATTATAGAATGTCTTGGGTTGGAAGGGATCTTAAAGATCCTCTAGTTCTCTCCCCCCTGTCATGGCCAGGGATTCCACCCCCTAGATCAGGTTGCCCAGGGCCTCATCTAACCCGGTCTTGAACACCTCCAGGGTTGGGCATCCACTGCTCCTGTGGGCAACCTGTTCCAGTGCCTCACCACACGCTGAGTTAAGAATTTCCTCCTAATCTCTAGTCTAAATCTCCTCTCTTTTAGTTTAAAACCATCCCCTCCTCGTCCTGTCAATATCTGGTTGAGCAAAGAGTTGCTCTCCATCTCTTTTATAAGGCTTCTTTAAGTACTGAAAGTTTGCAGTGAGGTCACTCCGGAACCTTCTCTTCTGCAGGCTGTACAGCCCCAGCTCTCTCAGCCTGTCTTCATAGGAGAGGTGTTCCAGCTGTCTGATCATCTTCTTGACCCTCCTCTGGACCCACTCGAAGAGATCCACATCTTTCTTGTGCTGGGGGCCCCAGATCTGGACGCAGTACTCCAAGTGGGGCCTCACAAAGGCAGAGCAGAGGGGGACAATCACCTCCCTTAACCAGCTGGACACTCCTCTTTTGATGCAGCCCAGGATGCAGTTGGCCTTCTGGGCTGCAAGTGTGCACAGCTGGCTCATGTCAACCCCCCAAGTCCTTCTCTGCAGGGCTGCTCCAGATGATTTCTTCACCTAGTCTGTATTCATGTCTGGGATTTCCCCAACCCAGGTGCAGCACCTTGCACTTAGACCTGTTGAGTCTCATTAGGTTCACATGGGCCCACCTTTCTAGCTTATCCAGTTCCTTGGGATGGCATCCCTTCCTTATGTTATATCAACTACACCACTTAGCTTAGTGTCATGCAAACTTGTTGAGGGTGCACTCAATCCCATTGTCTATGTCACTGGTAAAGATATTAAACAGTACCAGTCCCAAGACACCTGGACATAGAGCCATTGACCACCACTTTCTGGGTGTGGCCTTCAAGCCAATTCCTCATTCACTGAATGATCCACCCTTCAAATCCATATCTCTCCAATTTGGAGATCAGGATGTCATGTGGGACTGGGTCAAAGGCCTTGCAGAAGTCCAGGTAGATGACATTGGTCAGTCTTCCCTTGTCAACTGATGCAGTCACTCCATCATAGAAGGCCATCAGCTTGGTCAGGCACGATTTGCCCTTGGTGAAGCCATGCTGGATGTCTCAGATCACTTCCTTGTCTTGCATGTGTCTTGACAATGATTCCAGGAGGATCTGTTCCATGATCTTGCTAGGCACAGAGATGAGGCTCACCACTTTGTAGTTCCCCAAGTCTTCCTTTCTATCCTTTTTAAAAATGAGAGTGATGTTTCCCTTTTTCCAGTCACCAGGAATTTTACCTAACTGCCAGGACTTTTCAAATATGATAGAGAGAGGCTTGGCAACTCCATCAGCCAATTCCCTCAGTACCCTGGGATGCATATCATCAGATCCCAAAGACTTGTACCTCTTCAATTTCATCAGGTGGTCTCTGCTCTTCACTTACAGGGGGAGGGACTTTGTTCCCCCAGCCCTCACCTACAGGTTCAGGGAAATGAGAGTGGGAAGCCTGACTGGCAGTGAAGACTGTGTCAAAGAAGTTGTTGAGTACCTCGGCCTCCTCTATGTCTGTTGTTTCCAGTTCTCCCTTCTCCTTTATCACAGAATCACGGAATCACAGAATGGCTGAGGTTGGAAGGGACCTCTGAAGATCATCTAGTCCAACCCCACTGCCAAACAGGATCACCTAGAGCATGTTGTGCAGGATGGCATCCAGGCAGGGTTTGGATATCTCCAGAGAAGGAGACTCTACAACCTCTCCAGGCAACCTCTTCCAGTGCTCTGTCACTCTCACAGTAGAGAAGTGCCCTCTCATATTCAGCCAAACTTCCTGTGCTTCAGTTTGTGCTCATTGCCTCTTGTCCTGTCGCTAGGCACAACTGAAAAGAGCCTGGTTCCATCCTCTCAACACCCTCTGCTCAGATATTTATATGCATTGATGAGGTCTCCCTCAGAGGGAAGAGGGAAGGGGGGGGGGTGGTGTCTCCATCAGAGGGAGTACACTGTCCTTGGCCTTTCTTTTCTGGCCGTTGTACCTATAGAATCCCTTGCTATTTTTTTTGCATCCTTTGCCAAGTTCATTTCCATCTGTGCCTTGTTTTTCTTGATTCCATCCTTGCACATCTGGACAGTATTCTTGTTCCATTCACCAAAATGGACAGAGCCTTTCAGTCCTCCCTGTCCTCTATCAGGTGACAGCAAAGCACATCTGTTTTTCTGAATTTACCTTAATTTGAACCTGCCTGGGAGAGCCTGCTCTTTACTTTTAGGTCTTGCAATTAGTATGGCATCTTGCTGAAAAATCACCTGGAATTTGCCACTGCATCACATGACAATTCTATCATTAGTCTGCAGCACACGTACTTGAAGCATAGGGGACTTACAGGAAATAAGAATGATCATAATATAGCTGTTGGCTGTGAAGCCAGAAATAGTTTAAAATGCAGAATTGATTCAGTGGTAATACTGTTAAGGATGTGATCACACTGAAGGTATATACTGTTCTAATTCATATTTTTATTCTTAATAGAAATAGCCAGATAACCTTGATAGTATCCACAAGGAGGGAAGTTAATGTAGCTATCTGACAACTTTGAGTACATCTGAGTTTACCAAACAGGAACTGCATATTATGGTGGCATACAATAGAATAGATATAATAGCAAAATTTCCTACTATTTTGGAAAAGAAATAAAAATTAGTCAGATGTGTGGCATTATGAGCAAAACATCTGAAAACCAAACATTTTCTCCTCTAGCTTTTTTTTTTTTTTTTTTTTTTTTTTTTTTTTTTTTTTAATAAATCTTTACACATATGTAGTTACAACATTTTATGGTCCTGAGAGAACTTCCGAGTGCTCTTTTTTCTCAAGTGAGAACTTACACAAACTTCAGCATGATGTATTTAATGGATCCTGTGCACTATTTTGCTGAAAAGTTACTTATCTATTTTTAAGGCACCTATTTAAGATATTTTTAAGCTGTGTAGTGACTATAGCAAGAGAGCTATGTAAGACGTGTCATACCATGTAATTAACATAAACTGGGCATAGGTCCAAAGATGTAATTTTACACAACTTAAGGGTCTGACAGCTCTATGTTTCTTATCATATCCTATCTTAGAAGGACAGCAGCAGTGTCTGTCCCCTATGCCTCTTGTGCCCAACACATAGCTATTGAGTCACATGAACTTCTGATTAGTTTAAGTGCAGCTCCTCTGCCTTGGCTATGTTGTGTGATATGAAATAAGAATGTGGTAACACTGGGGTTACCAGATAAGTCAAAATTGCTGTTTGCAGAGTAATTCAGCCAAAAGAGACTCATAATTGGGTTGAAAATTATAACTCATCCTCCCTATGGAAATCTTTAGTACAAGGAGAAACAATTACATTATCTAAAGAAAATGCATTAGCCAGGAGTAGATCGCATTAAAAGTCATTATAGAGTCAATCTTAAAAAGGAACTGTTGTCATAGGAAGATTCTAAGGACTAAAATAAAATTGTGCAGAGGTATCAACAGCAAATAAAGTTGTGTGGGATCAATTTCTTCCTCACACAGCTTTCCTCTGAAGAAGCATCCTGAATGTTTTTTTGCTGTTGTGATACCTGCTTGTAAAATGAAGTATATGTAGAAACATGAAAATTACTTGCAGTAAAAAATGAGGTTTTTCATTCACAATAGTCACATTCTGGTGTTTTTCCACTGTCTTCTTGTGTACCTAATAAAGAAATAGAGCTTTTGGGGCATAGATTTTTAATGGATATTTCTCAGCTGCTACAAGATCATCCTCTGGCCTGATCATGAAATCACAACTCCTTTTAGACACAATGTATTTAAAAAGGATCATTGGCAAACTCCCGGTTGCCACAGTGTATTGTGTATCCTCCCACCTGATATCCATATCTTAGCCATCAGCAGTTACTTCAGTTACATCTAAACTCATAACATGAGGTAAATGGCCTTGTTCTCTTTCATGCACGGATATTGGAAGATTCAAAAAAGGTTGTAAAATAAATGAAAGCAGACTGTATTGTGCCTGTGCTATACATATACCATCATTTCAAGAAAAGGAAATTCACATCCACTTATTTCAAACATGCTGAATGTATCATAAATGCTGCTTACCCTCAGCTAGCAGTACAAGAGGGCTGGTAGGTTACTTATCTTTTATGGCAGTGATTTCTCGAAGTACACAGCTCATTGCTAAAACAAGTCATAAAAACATTTCTTTGTACATATTATACACAAGCAACACCATCACTGTATAGTGCTATATAAATATCCTTTCTGTCCTTAATGGCTCCATCGGGCCTGTTCTTTGCTTCCTAGCTGCTTGGATTAAGGACTGACTGATGTTTTAGCTCCTGGCTGTGCTAGTTTATAAAAGACTGAATTTCCACTTTTGGTAAAAGGCTATCTGCATAAAGAGTGGCTAGCAGTGCCTAGCTGCATTAATGCATGGACTCAGGGCAGGTGCTTCTTGCACACATAATTATGAGTATTTTAAGCTATCCCTGTTTTGATTACTAACTTGGGACTTGAATATACTTTTCATTTTTATTCATTTTTACTGCTGCTATAAACTAGCTTTTACACTATTTTTTTTATTTATATATATATATTTAACGAAGAGCTCAATAATGTCAATAAACTGTTAAGTGCTGGAGAAGGAATGAGCCTTTTCTATTAAACAGTATGTGGAACTAATGTATTTAAAATGCTTTAAGAACTTATTATTTGAACATTATCATATCCTTTACAAGGCTATGAATTCACACTACAGATAAATATATTTTTTTTCAGAGAAATAAAATACTTGTTGTTGTTGTTGTTTTTCTTTTGCAAACACACAAAACCCAAAAGATTTTTTAAAAATGTGGTCAAAAGCACATCTTATCCACTGAGAACAAATGGGCACACATTGTCTATAGCCGTTCTGAAAGGGTCACTTGTTTTTTAGGGTGAGGTTATTCTAAACAAGTTTGACTGTATTGCTGATCAGACCTTTGTATAAGCTTGTGGTAAATGTTGAACACCACAATTCTCTAAAAACCTTGTCAGCAGAAGGTAAGAAAACCTCAGCAATGTTAAATAAGTCTGTGAAAACTACGATGTGAAGCGGCTGGAGAGAACAGAACGTGTAATGAAAATGAATCTGTCAACAAAGAAATCCAGATGACTTTGGGAAAACAACTCTTAAATAACAAAAATTAAAAAAAAAATAAACTTGCTGGTTTGGGTTTGAAAAAAAAAAAAAAAGAATAGGTATTTTATTTCTCTGAAATTATCTTGAAGATTACTTTCTTCTGATCCACACACAATCAGTATACACAAGTCATTGCACTGCCTGTATTCTGATTTGACAACAAAGCTTTATTTAATTTTGCGTATAATGAAAAATGCAGAAAAAGAAAAATACTTTGGTAACAATAGACATGAAATGACAGCCATTACTAAGTAAGCCATTACTGTTACTACATGCTAGGAATTTCTTAAGAATTCTCTATCTGTCTATATCTCTATCTATGTATCTGTTTTTTGGCAGTTTGGGAATAAAGAGTACTGGTTCATCTCTGGATGTGTTATGTAGCTGTGAAAGGCCTTATATTTTCATATATACCATCCAAGAACACTTAAGAAAACTCATATTTTAAACCTTTCAATTCCTCATCATGTCATCCTCAAAATACACAAAATGTGTAGACTAGAATAGGGGCATCCTGCACATCTGGGTATATTCTGTACTACAGCCTGGGAAAAGAGGGCTGAGAATCACAACTATGTACTGAACATCACCTCAAATGTAATATTCTGTAGTGTTCCCATATCATAAATCAGTCATTAAACGCCAGACCTGGACCACAAGGAGAGACCTGCACTAACGGAAATGAGAGACTTACTATGCTTTGCTGGGTTAAAAACTGTCTGGACGGCCGGGCCCAGAGAGTAGTGGTAAATGGACTGAAATCCAGCTGGCAACTGGTCACAAGTGGTGTTCCCCAGGAGTCAGTATTGGGGCCCATCCTCTTTAATATCTTTATTGATGACTTGGACGAGGGAATTGAGTACACCCTCAGTAAGTTTGCAGATGACACCAAGCTGGGGGGAAGTGTCGATCTGCCAGAGGGTAGAAAGGCCCTACAGAGGAACCTGGACAGGATGGGTTGATGGGCAGAGGCCAATGGGATGAGATTCAACAAGGCTACATGCCAGGTCCTGCACTTTGGCCACAACTACCCCATGCAATGCTACAGGCTTGGGGGAGAGTAGCTGGAAAGCTGTGCAGAGGAAAAGCATCTGGGAGTGTTGGTCGATCTTCTCCTGAACATGAGCCGGCAGTGTACCCAGGTGGACAAGGAGTCCAACAGCATCCTGGCTTGTATCAGGAATAGTGGAACCAGCAGGACCAGGGAGGTGATCGTTCCCCTATACTTTGCTCTGGTGAGGCCGCACCTCGAGTACTGTGTTCAGTTTTGGGCCCCTCAGTCCAAGGAGGACATTGAGGCCCTGGAACACATCCACAGAAGGCCTACACAGCTGGTGGAGAGTCTGGAACACAAGCCCTATGAGGAACAGCTGAGGGAAGTGGGTTTGTTTAGTCTGGAGAAGAGGAGACTCAGGTGAGAGAGACCTTATTGCTCTCTACAGCTACCTGAAAGGATGTTGTGGGGAGCTGGGGGTTGGCCTCTTGTCACAGATAACTAGTGATAGGACTAGAGGGAAAGGCCTCAAGTTGCACCAGGGGAGGTTCAGGTTGGAAATGAGGAGACATTTCTTCTCAGAAAGAGCAGTCAGGCATTGGAACATGCTGCTCAGGGAGGTGGTGGAGTCACTGTTCCTGGGACTGTTCAAAGAAAGCTTGGACCTGGTGCTTAGGGATGTGGTTTAGTGGGTGACATTGGTAGTAGGGTGATGGTTGGACCGGATATCTTGAAGGTCTTTACCAACCTTAATGATTCTATGATTCTATGCTGAGCTGCGAATAAGGCATGTCTTATTTTTTTATTGTTACTAATACTTTTAGCCTAGAAAATGCTAACTTATATATTATACTTCAATAGGACATGATAAATAAAATAATAAATTAATTATTATCCTGTAAAACATATGACTAATGCTGAATTAGCTAGCTAGCATATGTTGGTAAAATCAAATCTAGTTACAATATTTCTGCAAAAATTCCTATTGACTTTGAGAAAGACAAATAAAATGAAAATGATTTGACGTTTAATAGATTCATAAGGCAGCATAAATCACAAAAGGAACACTGGCTAGGTGTCTTAATCCTTGGTACCATTCAAAGTTAATTTCAAGCAGCATAAGATAGCATAAACAGGCCTACATGAAGAGTAGTTGAAGATATATTAATCTAGAAGATAGAAAATGAGAAATAGCTGAAGAGCTAGTTTTGGGGTGGAGGAGGAGAAGATTTACTATAAAGGATTTACATAGTAAGTATTGGCAAAGTATTATCAAAAATAATCAATCACCTTTAAAACAAATGTTTTTTCCCCTTGGACACAGGCCAATGACCAGGGTAAGTATGGACTCCTCAGAAGTAAACCTGCTAATGTCTATAGCACTTATTATATATATTACAAAATTTTCCTTCGTAGTGTAACAATTTCCTGAAATACTTCCTATAATTACAGTTTGTGTTAGAGAAGTTTATCTTATAAAGCCAAAAGATAAGGACTATTTTGGCTTAATGGAACTTTTTATGAATGGTTGAGGTTTTAATCTTATCTCCCTCTTCCAAGTGCTGTTGGAATTCAGCTGTCAAAGTGAAGGGGCCTCACTTTTGTCTTTCCTTACCTTCCAACCTCAAACTGTACATGAACTCCCCATTTTAACACAACAGTAAAATAATGCTTTCTGCTTATACAGCTCCTTTGGTTTTAAAGAGTGTAGCCCCAGTAAAATTTCTTTAGAGTGAATGCAAACCACCTTTACAGAAAGGAAGCCTAGTAAAAAGGTAGCTGCTAGGGAAAGCACATAGGCAGTTGATTACAATATTGTATAGAAAACTTGTATTTACATTTTGCATATGAATTGACATTCATATATGCCTTAGACTCATAATTCCATCAAAACTTAAATTGTCGTCTTTTGG
The DNA here is from genome assembly GCF_009769625.2 of Cygnus olor. Lineage (NCBI taxonomy): Eukaryota > Metazoa > Chordata > Aves > Anseriformes > Anatidae > Cygnus > Cygnus olor. Next base: position 145,286,479 of record NC_049170.1, on the reverse strand, counting down.
AATGGTGAGTACCTGGGGGATGTCAGTAGGAAAGCTACCAGGGGAATTCTGCAGTTTCTAATGCACGGTTCTCCCACAATTCGAGATAGGAAGAAAATGCCTCATCACTTGCCCAAGCTTTTTTCTGTGTAGGTCTGAGGCTCCCACTGGGTGGTCTTACATTTTGATGGTAAGAAAGTGTCAGCTTATTCAAAGATAATGAAATCCCATATCATGGTCATGCAAGCATCACTCACGTAGCCTATATAATTCATATTTGGGTGCAGGAAATGCCACTCTTACAACTTCTTCATGGCATTGCAAATCCAGAACAATGTTATAACTTTTCTGAAGGAAGAATTTTTCCTTCATTTATCCAGCCAAGCATCCATTACACAATAATGAAGTGTTAACCACTCTATTTCTATAGCAACAGCTGACTTTGGGTCTGGCTCCCTCAGAGTCTGTAAATGTAAGTTGAACAAAGACATATATGTATTTGTTGTTTGCATATTGTGATAGAGGACATGCTTAATGGATTTTATTGTCATAGATCCTCTGCTGAATTTTTTCAGACTGACTTTCTGATTTTCTGTAGCGGGTTTATGTGGCAAGGTTTTGGTACCGGGGGGCTGCAGGGGTGGCTTCTGTAAGAAGAGTCCAGAAGCTGCCCCATGTTAGATAAGGGACAGTTTCAGTAGGCTCCAAAGGGACCTGCTGCTGGCCAGAACCAAGCCGATAAGCTATGTTGTTTGCACCTCTGTGAGAGCATATTTGAGAAAGGGAAAAACAAAAACAAAACAAAAACAAACAAGCAAACAAACAAACAAAAACTGCTGTACAAGAGCAGCTGGGAGAGTCAGGAGTGAGAACCACCCCTGCAGACACCAAGGTCAGTAACGAAGGAGGGCAGATGGTGCTCCAGGCACCAGAGTAGAAGTAACCCTGTGGCCTGTGGAAAGGACCGTGGTGGAGCAGGTTGTCTCCCTGCAGCCCGTGGGTACCATGGTGGAGCAGGTTTCCATGCTGCAGCCTGTGGAGGAGCCCATGGTGGAACAGTTGTCTCCCTGCAGCCCATAGGTACTATGGTGGAGCAGATTTCCATGCTGCAGCCTGTGGAGGAGCCCCCGCTGGAGCAGGTGGATGTGGCCTGGAGGAAGCTGCGGCCCATGGAGAAACCCCACTGGACCAGTCTCTGGGCTGGACCTCTAGCCTGTGGAGAGGACCCCACACAGGAGCAGATGATCTGGCAGGAGCTGTTGGTTGTGTGAGACCCATGTTGGAGCAGTTTGCTCCTGATGGATGGGCCCCGTGGCACGGACACATATTGGAGAAGTTCTTGAAGAGCTGCTGCCAGTGGGCAGCCCCCACAGGATCAGTTCAGGAAGGACGGCATCCTGTGGGAGGCACACCACATTGGAGCAGGGGAAGAGAGTGACCGTGAAGGAGTGGCAGAGACAAAGTGCTATAGACTAACCCCCCCCTCAGGAGGAAGAGGTGGAAGAGGGAGGATGATGGGAAGGAGCTTTTAGTTTGTTTTCTTTGTTTCTCACTTCTCTAGCTTGTTAGTAATAGGTAATAATTTTCTCATCTCCCAATGCTGAGTCTATTTTGCCCGTGGCAACAATTGTTGAGTGATCTCTCCGTTCTTATCTCAGCCCTTGAGCCCTTTTCATTGTATTTTCTACCGCTTTTCCTTTGAAGAAGGGGAGTGAGAGTGGTTGTGGTGAAGCTTGGCTGCCCAGCTTGGTACAACCACCACACTTTCTTGTTTGCTAAGTTGTAGAAATCCATCTCAGAGCACCTTGCTGACAGCATTAGTAACCCTATTTGTGCAGAAACTACATGCAGGTGCTGAGGGAATGAACACCTTCCGTGAGGATCCTAGATAAAATGGGATAAGTGTCTTGATGATCAGTCAGTTGTGGTATCTGCAGCAGGGCTGTTTATTGGCTGGCTACAATGTTTTTTTTTTTTTTTTTTTTTTTTTTTTTTTTTTTTTGGTTATTTCATTGGACTCTATGTTGAGCTTGTGAACACAACTGAGGAGGTTAAAGGTGACTATGGAGGTTAAAGGTGACTATGGTTCTACAAGTACAAACTATTTCCTTGGAGAAGTAGAGTCCAAACTGAGGAAAACTAAACAAAGAGGACATAATGGGATACAAATGTAAAATATGTATTAAAGGAATTTGGTTAATTTCCTTCCAAATGTAGCCATAATCTATGTAGCCTTGGTAAGCATACCGAGGAACTACTGGGGACCTAGGATTGCTGTACTATTGTTTCTTAGACATGTTAATGTACTGAATAAATATTTATCAAAATCTGTGGTAAGTACTACTGTCCATTAATAATGCTTCCTTCACAATGAATGCCTAACTCAGAGTACTTGTTACATACACGTTCCTAACAAGACCATAGAATCATAGAATCATAGAATATCCTGAGTTGGAAGGGACCCATAAGGATCATCAAGTCCAACTCCTGGCACTGCACAGGTCTGCCCAGAAGTTTAGACCATGTGACTAAGTGCACAGTCCAATCTCTTCTTAAATTCAGACAGGCTTGGTGCAGTGACTACTTCACTGAGGAGCCTGTTCCAGTGTACGACCACCCTCTCGGTGAAGAACCTCTTCCTGATGTCCAGCCTAAACTTCCCCTGCCTCAGCTTCACACTGTTCCCACGGGTCCTGTCACTGGTGATAACAGAGAATAGGTCATCTGCCTCTCCACTCCCTCTCGCGAGGAAGTTGTCGACTGCGATGAGGTCCCCCCTCAGCCTCCTCTTCTCCAGGCTGAACAGGCCCAGTGACCTCAGCCGCTCCTCATATGTCTTCCCCTCTAGGCCCTTCACCATCTTCGTCGCCCTACTCTGGACACTCTCCAACAGTTTAATGTCCTTTTTGTACTGTGGTGCCTAGAACTGCACACAGTACTTGAGGTGAGGCCGCACCAGTGCAGAGTAGAGGGGGACAATCACTTCCCTCGACCAACTAGCAATGCCGTGCTTGATGCATCCCAGGATACGGTTGGCCCTCCTTGCTGCCAGGGCACACTGCTGGCTCATATTCAGCTTGCTGTCAACCACAACCCCCAGATCCCTCTCTGCAGGGCTGCTCTCCAGCGTCTCATTGCCCAGTCTGTACGTATAGCCAGGGTTGCCCCGTCCCAGGTGCAGGACCCGGCACTTGCTTTTGTTAACCATCTTTGTTTCTTATTCATCAGGAAATGAAGAACTGATTAAAGAGGTGACTTAAGTTCCTTGGTCAACAGAATATTTTGACTGATAATAGACCTAGTATCAAAAATTGTTAATTTAATTTGAGCTACTGTAGGACTAAAGATTATTCCCTTTATGCTTTCAGTTTAAACACTTCTAAGTTCCACTTCCTGTTCTTGGAGAACAGGAGGGGTGCCTGAAGACTGGAGGATAACCAATGTCACTCTGATCTTCAAGAAGGGCAAGAAGGAGGATCTGGGAAACTACAGGCCAGTCAGTCTCACCTCTGTCCCTGGAAAGGTGATGGAACAGCTTGTTCTGCATGCCATCTCCAAACAATTGGAAGAGAAGGTTATGAGGAGTAGTCAGCATGGATTCACCAAGGGGAAGTCGTGCTCGACCAACCTCGTTGCCTTCTATGATGGCATCACCAGCTGGGTAGATGAGGGGAGAGCAGTGGATGTCATCTACCTTGACTATAGCAAGGCTTTTCACAGAATCACACAGAATCAAAGAATTGAAGGGGTTGAAAGGACCTCAAAAGATCATTGGGTCCAACCCCCCTGCCAAAACAGGTTCACTAGAGCAGGCTGCCCAGGTAAGCGTCCAGACGGGCCTTGAATATCTCCAGAGAAGGAGACTCCACAACCTCCCTGGGCAGCCTGTTCCAGTGCTCAGTCACCCTCACCATGAAGAAGGTCTTTTGCATGTTGGTGCGGAACTTCCTGTGCTCTATCTTGTGGCCATTACCCCTTGTCCTATCCCCACAAACCACTGAAAAGAGGTTGGCCAAATCCCTCTGTCTCCCACACTTCAGGTATTTATAAACATTGATGAGATCCCCTCTCAACCTTCTTTTCTCCAAGCTGAACAGACCCAGGTCTCTCAGCCTTTCCCCATAGGGAAGATGCTCCAGGCCCCGTATCATCTTTGTGGCCCTCCACTGGACTCTTTCCAGGAGATCCCTGTCTTTTCTGCACCAGGTAGCCCAGAACTGGACACAGTACTCCAGGTGAGGCCTGACCAGGGCAGAGTAGAGGGCCAGGATCAGCTCCCTTGACCTGCTGGCCACACTCCTTTTAATGCACGTCAGGATCCCATTGGCCCTCTTGGCCATGAGGGCACACTGCTGGCTCATGGGCAACCTGTCGTCCACCAGGACCCCCAGATCCTTCTCCTCAGAGCTCCTCTCCAGCAGGTCGTCCCCCAGCCTGTACTGATATGTCAGTTGTTCATTCCCAAATGCAGAACTCTACACTTGTTCTTATTAAACCTCATTTGGTTTCTTCCTGCCCAGCTCTCCAGCCTGTCCAGGTCTCGCTGAATGGCAGCACAGCCTTCTGGCGTGTCGGCCACTCCTCTCATCAGTGTACTTGCTGAGGGTGGGCACTATTCCCTCATCAGGGTCATCAATGAAGATGTTGAACATGACCGGACCCAGCACTGACCCCTGGGGAACGCCGCTAGTCACAGGTCTCCAGCCGGACTCTGTGCCGCTGATCACCACCCTCTGAGCTCAGCCAGTCAGCCAGTTCTCAACCCACCTTACTGTCCACTCCTCTATCCCACACTTTCTCAGCTTTGTTATCAGGATGTCATGGGAGACAGTATCGAAAGCCTTGCTAAAGTCAAGGTAGATGACATCCACTGCTCTCCCCCCATCTACCCAGCTGGTGATGCCGTCATAGAAGGCAACGAGGTTGGTCGAGCACGACTTCCCCTTGGTGAATCCATGCTGACTACTCCTCATAACCTTCTCTTCCAATTGTTTGGAGATGGCATGCAGAACAAGCTGTTCCAACACATTTCCAGGGACAGAGGTGAGACTGACTGGCCTGTAGTTTCCCAGATCCTCCTTCTTGCCCTTCTTGAAGACTGAAATGACATTGGCTATCCTCCAGCCTTCAGGCACCTCTCCTGTTCTTCAGGACCTTTCAAAGATGATAGAGAGCAGTTCGGCAATCACCTCTGCCAACTCCCTTAGCACACGTGGATGCATCCCATTGGGACCCATGGATTTGTGTGCATTGAGCCCACTCAGACGCTCCCGAACCACTCTCTTGTCAACCAGGGGGGAGCCCTCCATTTCCCAGCCCCTTTCTCCTCCCGCCAGGGTTGAGGAGTCCTGCAGGGGAGTCCTTGAAGCAAAGACTGAAGCAAAGAATGCATTCAGTATCTCCACCTTCTCGGCGTCTCCTGTTACCAGGACACCCCCCTCGTTCAGTAAGACACCCACATTATCCCTAGTCTTCCTTTTACTGTTTACATACTTAAAAAAACCCTTCTTATTATCTTTTATCTCTAGGTGGGCTTTAGCCTTCCTCATCACGTCCCTGCAGGCCCTGACAACACTTCTATACTCCTCCCAAGAGGACAGGCCCTTTTTCCACATTTCACAGACCTTCCTTTTCCTTTTGATCTTATCGATGAGCTCCTTGCTCATTCACGCAGGTTTCTCTACCCCCCTTCCCCCATTTCCTATTCTTAGGGATGCACCGATCCTGAGCTTGGAAGAAGTGCTGTTTAAATGTAGCCCAGGTCTCTCAAGCACTCTTGCCTTCTAGCAACCTAGCCCATGAGATACTCCCAAGCAGGTCCCAGAAGAGGTCGAAGTTGGCTCTTCGAAAGTCCAGGGTAGCAATCCTGCTACTAGCCTTACTTCTTCCACCAAGTTCCATCTTGAACTCCACCATCTCATGGTTGCTGCATCCCAAGCTGCCCCCAACCTTCACATCCCTAACAAGTCCATCCTTGTTGGTAAGGACAAGGTCCAGAAGCACCCCCTGCCTCTTCGGCTCCTCCACCACCTGTGTCAGAAAATTGTCTTCAACGCACTATAGGAACCGTTTGGACTGTGCGTGCCTGGCTGAATTGCTTACCCAACAGATGTCTGGATAATTGAAGTCCCCCACGAGAACCAGTGCCCACGATTGTGAGGCTACTACCAGCTGCTTGTAGAAGGCCTCATCGACCTCCTCCTCCTGATCTGGTGACCTGTAGTACACCCTCACAACAGTGTCCCCCATACCAGCCCACCCCTTAATTCTCACCCACAAGCTCTCCACTTGTCCTTCACCCTCCCCCAGGTGGAACTGGGTACACTCTAATTGCTCCCTCACATAAAGGGCAACCCCACCCCCTCGCTTCCCCAGCCTGTCTTTCCTAAAAAGGACATAGCCCTCCATGACAGCGTTGCAGTCATGCGAGCTGTCCCACCACGTCTCTGTGATTGCAACGAGATCGTGGCTGTGTGACTGAACACAGATCTCGAGCTCATCCTGTTTATTTCCCATGCTCCGCGCATTGGTATACAGGCACTTTAGGGAAGCAACAAGCGCAGTTACCCCTGGAGGGATGCAAGAAGAAGATTCCGGATGGGGTATCGGGATCATTACCTTCTCTGAGGAACCCTCAGACAATCCTATGGGACAACTCAGAGGTTTTTCCCTGCTATCTTCAACAGTGACAGCAGTGACAACTTCCCCCAGCCCTTCTCTGTCACTTTTAGCTCCCCTCCCTTCCCCCGTCAAACCTAGTTTAAAGCCCTGGTAATCAGCCCAGAGAGCTTGCTCCCCAACACACTTGTGCCCCTCTTGCTGAGTTGGAGTCGGTCAGCAGCCCACATACCTGGCTTCTCAAAGGACTAGCCAAGATTGAAATACCCAAATCGTTGGTTCAGACACCACCCCCTCAGCCAGTCATTTACCTGTCCTGTTCTCCTCCTTCTTTCTGGGTCCTGGTCACCCAGCGAGAGGACAGAGGAGAACACCACCTGCATCCCCGATCCCTTCAACAACCTTCCCAGGGATGCAAAGTCCTTTTTAATATTCCTCATTTTTCTAGTTGCAGCTTCCCGGGATCCAACCTGAATGACAACAAGAGGATAGTAGTCCTCCGGTTTAATGAGCTGTGGCAGAGCCTTCCTAACGTCTCTGACACGTGCCCCAGGAAGACAGCACACCTCTCTGGACAGGTTATCTGGGTGACAAATGGGAGCCTCAGTGCCCCTCAGCAAGGAGTCTCCGATCACTAAGACTCTCCGTTCTTTTTTTGTGGCACTGGTTGTGATGCAGTGCCCCGTCTGGCCCTGATCCCTATGCTCAGTACTTCCCCCAATCTTGACACGCTTCTCAGGGTTGCTTCTTGGGTTCGGACTACTGTCCAGACCCTCAACCTCTTCCTTTTCCTGCCTGAGAGCCTCAAATCTATTACCCAGGGACACCGTGGGGGTTGGTGGCACCGTGGGTGTCAGGGGCAAATGTCTCTTTCTGCTTTGAGCTGAGACGAGGGTCCACCCCTTTTCTCTTGTGGGCGGTCAAGCCCTCTGTACTGCATGTGATCAGCTGGGTCAGCTTCTACCCCTTGCAGGGACTTAGGAGGGGGATGCTGGGCATCAGCAGGGCCAGGTTGACACCTCCAATCTGTCACCCTCAGAGACTCCCAGGAGGCCCTCAGGCTGCCGATTTCTCGCTGCAGCCCAGCCACCTGCTCGAGGAGCTCCTTAAGCAGGGCACACCTACACCCATGACAGCCTCTTTTCCGTCAGGACCAAGGTGAGTCTCCAGATTCCAGAGCTCGCCGCAGTCACCACTCTGGACTGCCACTTCCCCCCTCAGGGGATCCACCTGAGTGCCCACATGAGCCCAGAGAGGCAGCATCTCCTCTGTTTGGGTTGCCACCTCGGACCGGCCACTGCGATGGGTGCCCACCATGGTGAATTCTAGGTGCAAAGAGGCGGAGTTCCCCGAGGAGAGGAGGGGAAGAGAAAGGGAAGTGGGAAGGGGGGGAGAGGAGCCTCCTTGCATCCCTCCCTGCCCTGCCTGAACTGCCCCGTGCAAAGTGCCTGTGCTAACTGCCAAGCCAGTTCTGTTAGCGCGTCCTGTTGGCGGCGCTCCTGGGTCGCGGCGCTCCCTAGAGACTGCTTTTATAGCGTCGGGGGGTGGGCTGCCGTCACCCCTGGCTCCTCCCTCAGCACGTCAACGCCCGTGGCGGCACAAGCACAGCTCTTGCCTGCTCGGGGGGAGGGGGCCAGGGCTGCAGCTCTGTCCAAGTGGCTCTGTGCCGCGTTGTTGGAGGGGTTTAGGGGTTGGCTCCGTTCGTCTCCCTGCTAGGAGCCCTCGCTGCAGCCGATCCGCGCGAGGTCTTCGTTGAAATGTCATTTTAATAGTGTCTCCTATGATATCCTACTAACAAAGCTGAGGAAGTGTGGGATAGATGAGTGGACAGTAAGGTGGGTTGAGAACTGGCTGACTGGCTGAGCTCAGAGGGTGGTGATCAGCAGCGCAGAGTCCGGCTGGAGACCTGTGACTAGCGGCGTTCCCCAGGGGTCAGTGCTGGGTCCGGTCATGTTCAACATCTTCATTGATGACCCTGATGAGGGAATAGTGCCCACCCTCAGCAAGTACGCCAATGATACAAAGCTGGGAGGAGTGGCCGACACGCCAGAAGGCTGTGCTGCCATTCAGCGAGACCTGGGCAGGCTGGAGAGCTGGGCAGGAAGAAACCAAATGAGGTTTAATAAGAACAAGTGTAGAGTTCTGCATTTGGGAAGGAACAACTGACATATCAGTACAGGCTGGGGGATGACCTGCTGGAGAGTCGTTCTGCGGAGAAGGACCTGGGGGTCCTGGTGGACGACAGGTTGCCCATGAGCCAGCAGTGTGCCCTCATGGCCAAGAGGGCCAATGGGATCCTGACGTGCATTAAAAGGAGTGTGGCCAGCAGGTCAAGGGAGCTGATCCTGGCCCTCTACTCTGCCCTGGTCAGGCCTCACCTGGAGTACTGTGTCCAGTTCTGGGCTACCTGGTACAGAAAAGACAGGGATCTCCTGGAAAGAGTCCAGTGGAGGGCCACAAAGATGATACGGGGCCTGGAGCATCTTCCCTATGGGGAAAGGCTTAGAGACCTGGGTCTGTTCAGCTTGGAGAAAAGAAGGTTGAGAGGGGATCTCATCAATGTTTATAAATACCTGAAGTGTGGGAGACAGAGGGATATGGACAACTTCTGTTCAGGGATTTGTGGGGACAGGACAACGGGCAATGGCCACAAAATGGAGCACAGGATGTTCCGCACCAACATGCAAAAGACCTTCTTCATGGTGAGGGTGACTGAGCACTGGAACAGGCTGCCCAGGGAGGTTGTGGAGTCTCCTTCTCTGGAGATATTCAAGGCCCGTCTGGACGCTTACCTGGGCAGCCTGCTCTAGTGAACCTGTTTTGGCAGGAGGGTTGGACCCAATGATCTCTGAGGTCCCTTCCAACCCCTTCAATTCTTTGATTCTGTGAAGATGAGTAGTACATGCTATTTAAATAATCACATGCTTGAAAGTAACTGTGTGTGAAACAATACATCAATTACTTGTTTCTAGGACTGCATATAAGTTTTAAAAGAAATCATGACTTGTTTATTTTCTACTAACAGAAAAATGGTAATTTTGTGATGCTGACTGCTGTCAAGGCAAGATCTCTTGAGGGCCAGATTTTATTTTATTTTATTTTATTTTATTTTATTTTATTTTATTTTATTTTTTTTGTTAGTTTGTTTGTTTTTGGTCCAGATTGATCAAATAGCTTGGTACACAGTCACTGCATGCTTGAGAGAAGAGGGAGAAAGTTTTTCCACAGTTGGCCACAAAGTGGATTTATATTTATTTAATAGCATCTGCTAATACAATGACCACATCACTGCCACATGCAGGAAATAAACCTGGGAGAGATCCTGAGTTTGAGGGTGGGGAAATGCTTGGTATGGATTTCTCTGATACTTCAAAAGTAACTGAAATATTCCACAGCTACGCTAGGCAGTTTACTCAAGTGCTTCCTTTTCTTATTATTAGAAAAAAATTCCCTACAACCTGTTGCTTTCTTGCTGGTCATTAACTTTTTTTTTTTTTTTTTTTTTTTAAATCTCCAACATAGACATGGAGAGAACTACCTAGGTAAAACAACTTAACGCTTCTCAATGTTTCCTTAAGTAATACCTTTTCTAGACTTCTGAATATTCTGTCTTTCTTTAGATCCTCACCAGCTGGTGGTCTACATGCCTCTCATCTTCATTTCCTCAACAAGAAGACACCTGACCAATGCAGTACTACAGTACTTATTTATTCTTTAAATGCCATTTGTTCTGCAGTTCTTTGAAGATATTTCCATATGTTTCTAGCTCTTCATAACTTCTTCCCAACTAAGCTGAGTTTTGGCAAGACAAACTGAAAGATTTTCTACCTACAGGGTACCCTTGCAGCAAAATTTATTATGATTTGGATTGGTGTATTGAAAGGTCAGTGGAAAGTTGGCTGGTCCAGGATCTTGTGATCAGCAGTACAAAGCATAGCTTGTAGCTTGTTATTAGTTATTAGAAGAGCTAATTGGAGTTAATACTTTTTAAGCAGGTTTATTAATGACCTGATGGAGGAGATGGAAAGCACTTACAGCAAATTTGTTGATGATAAAAAACTAAGGGAGCAGACAGTAAGGTGGAGGGCAGAACAACTATACAGAGAGCCCTCAGCAGACTGGAGAAATGGTCTGACTGAAAGCTCATGAAGTTCAACAAAATGGAATGCCAAATTCTGCCCCTGGGGAAGTATAATCCAATGAACCAGTACAGGCTGGGGTCCAACTCACTGGAAAGCAGCTTTGCAGGAAAGAACCTGGGAATCTTCATGGACAAAAAGGCAACTGGACAACATGAACAAGAATGCAGCCAGCAGTGAAATAATTCTCTCTGATCAGCTCTTGTGAGAACACATCTGGAGCACTGTGTCCAGTTTTGGACAGACCTCAGTGGATTTTGTTTCTTATGGAATGGGTAGATAATTAACACAGAGGGAAGAATGGCCCACATAACCTCCAAACAGAAGATTCTGGCCAAACGTACGGATCAAAAAATGTTGCGTAACATGAGAATTATTACTGACGTGGTGATGGCTAACCTACATCTTGCTCAATTTCTATCTTTCTTTCCTTCTCAAAATGTACAAAACTTCATTTCCCAGAAGCTTTGGATATAGATTAAAAGTTAATGCTTCATTTGAATACCCACTCATAATGCAGAAGGGTTATCATGCTGTAAATATAATTTATGTATTATTATGGAATTAATACGTAATGATTTGGACCACTGTCTGTCTTATTCTGGATTCTGTTTAATCAAGTGCTCTCTGTATTATTTACTGGATAACTATTTTGAGGTAATTCCTGTACTTAGCACTTGCGTAGGAGGCTTGGAAATATCTCTGTCCTGTGTAACAAAGTATTTTTTTTTTAATTTTCTTGAGTTTCCTGATTCCAGATTTTTAAATTTTGTTTTGTAAAGGAAGAAAGTTCAGATCATTATGCAGTCATTGTTGTAGTTCTTGGCATTAATGTATGGCCCTTCTTGTCTTGTCTTTGGGAATTTTTCCTTCAGAAAAAATTTAATGAGAAAACCTAATCATGTTGTGAAATTCCACATGCAAGTTATTCAGTTTAGCATGGTTAGAAATAAGACACTTGTAAATGTAGTGAGAGATACACATGTACAGAGCAGCTGTTATACATTTTTCTGAATAAAACATTTATAGAAATTTACTTTTTGCCAGAATGCTCACGTAAACCATGCATACTAAGCATATTCAAGATCCAGCTCTACTCATTAACATAAAAGAGGTCTACTATGAGATTCAGAGTAACTCTTGTTCGGGGAGTTTTACCTTGCTATATATGAGGCCAAACCATGCTGAAAACATAGGACCCGACAAGGTTCTTCCAAACATAGTAATTTGTGGATTGGTTACTAACACTGGTAATTCTGAGGCAATTAGGTTCCATCCACAGATTCTGCCGTTTTCCATAAAAAGTTTAATCAAGACCGGTGCATTTGTTTGGTGACAGAGTGTAAATGCCTCACATCCTACTATATTTGTAATAAACCAATCAGCAGAGAAACAAATGTATCATACAAAAATATGTTTCATCTGGCTGTTATATTTTGGCTGACCATGCAGCACTAGTGAGGATAAAAAAGTTTGATGCAGATATAATCACTGGGAAAAAACATAAAAGATAATTTGTACTATTGCCTGGGATTTGTACATTATATATCCTACATTTTCTAGATACATACCTGTTATTCATGTGAACAAATACAGACTTATACTAAGCAATTCAAAGTATAATTCACGTCACCCTAATGTAAATTTTCAAAACAAGTAAGATGAATCACATTCTAAAACCATCTAAATCTACTCACCTCAGAAATCTTGTGGACACCCTGTAGCTTTGATGCAGATGTTTCACTTGTAGATAATTGAGGTTAAGAATATAAGAACACAGGAAAATGGCTCCGTATTGTATCAGAAGAAATGCCTGTCTAGACTGGCACCCTGTGTCCATCTATGACCAATAGTATGTGCAAGAGGAATATAAAGACATAAGAATAGAGCAAATATAATACTAGAACATACAGTATGCATTTTTTTCTCATTCTCTCTCCACTAAATTAAAATTAAAGAATTTAAGCGTAGAATAAACATGTAGAAATACTTCCCCTAAATAGTATCCAGCATTTATTTAACTCCGGACTTACAACTCAGAGTTTCATGGGTTAGAGTCCTTTGTATTTCAAAGTCTTTGATGGATTTCTCTGTAGTGAATTTGTTGTAATTTATTAAACACAGGTAAAGTTTTAGTGATGTTAGCCGATATACATCCTTCCATAGAATCATAGAATCATTAAGGTTGGTAAAGACCTTCAAGATATCCGGTCCAACCATCACCCTACTACCAATGTCACCCACTAAACCACATCCCTAAGCACCAGGTCCAAGCTTTCCTTGAACAGTCCCAGGAACAGTGACTCCACCATCTCCCTGAGCAGCATGTTCCAATGCCTGACTGCTCTTTCTGAGAAGAAATGTCTCCTCATTTCCAACCTGAACCTCCCCTGGTGCAACTTGAGGCCTTTCCCTCTAGTCCTATCACTAGTTATCTGTGACAAGAGGCCAACCCCCAGCTCCCCACAACATCCTTTCAGGTAGCTGTAGAGAGCAATAAGGTCTCTCTCACCTGAGTCTCCTCTTCTCCAGACTAAACAAACCCACTTCCCTCAGCTGTTCCTCATAGGGCTTGTGTTCCAGACTCTCCACCAGCTGTGTAGGCCTTCTGTGGATGTGTTCCAGGGCCTCAATGTCCTCCTTGGACTGAGGGGCCCAAAACTGAACACAGTACTCGAGGTGCGGCCTCACCAGAGCAAAGTATAGGGGAACGATCACCTCCCTGGTCCTGCTGGTTCCACTATTCCTGATACAAGCCAGGATGCTGTTGGACTCCTTGTCCACCTGGGTACACTGCCGGCTCATGTTCAGGAGAAGATCGACCAACACTTCCAGATGCTTTTCCTCTGCACAGCTTTCCAGCTACTCTCCCCCAAGCCTGTAGCATTGCATGGGGTAGTTGTGGCCAAAGTGCAGGACCTGGCATGTAGCCTTGTTGAATCTCATCCCATTGGCCTCTGCCCATCAACCCATCCTGTCCAGGTTCCTCTGTAGGGCCTTTCTACCCTCTGGCAGATTGACACTTCCCCCCAGCTTGGTGTCATCTGCAAACTTACTGAGGGTGTACTCAATTCCCTCGTCCAAGTCATCAATAAAGATATTAAAGAGGATGGGCCCCAATACTGACTCCTGGGGAACACCACTTGTGACCAGTTGCCAGCTGGATTTCAGTCCATTTACCACTACTCTCTGGGCCTGGCCATCCAGCTTGTTGTTAATCCAGCAGAGTTTACATGTCCAAGCCATGGGCTGCCAGCTTCTCCAGGAGAATACTGTGGGAGACCGTGTCAAAGGCCTGCTGAAGTCTAGGTAGACTATGTCAACAGGCTTTCCCTCATCCACCAGGTGGGTCACCCGGTCATAGAAGGAGATGAGGTTGGTCAGGCAGGACTTGCTTTTCATGAACTCATGCTGACTGGGCCTGGCTGGGCCTGTAATTTCCATAGTTACGTTACACGTATACTGGATTATGCTGAATGTAAAGATCTTTCCCTGTATATCTGCTGTATATTTTATGAAGTTCATATTGCAGTTTTGGAACTTGTTTCTTATTATAGTTAAATAAAGGATACCTGTTTGTATTTTGCTGCTTAAAAATACCTGGGCCTGAGGCAAAGTAAGAGTAAAGGGAAAATAGTGTAGAAGTCTTTAGAGAGTACTAACTCTATGTGCTCTTGAATTAAATTAAAAAATACTGTAGCCCTGGGAAAGAAAAATCATTCATTTATCTAATGTAGCCAATACACTTTGCAGATGTTTCTAACTTCAGGAGAGGCATCTAGACAAATAAGGCATGACTCACATTTTCCCCTATTTTATTTAATTTATTTATTCGTGTCGTGAAAGATTGCAAATGAATAACTGATGCCATTAGAAAAACACATTATTGACTCTTATTTAATTCTCAGTTGGAAAAAAAGTTTGCTGAAAAAGAAAACCCTTTAATGTGATTTTTTTCTGAGATTTAGAACATTTTTGGAAGCTTTTGAACTAGATCATAAAGTCTTTAATATTTTGTCTTTTAATACCAGCATGTTATGAATTCGGGGACACTAATATTTATATTTTTATTTTTATTTACTCAACTCAATTAACAATGGAGAGGAGCTCTATTTACTGGTTTTGCAAGGGATAGATTTAATTTTCTTTGCAATAGCTTGCATGGTGTTATGTTTTGGATTTCTGAGGAAAGCACTGTTGGTAAGACATTGATGTTTCAGCTGTTGCTGAGCAGTGCCTACATAGTCTTCTGTGTTTCTTATGCTGTCCTGCTAGTGAGCAGGCTGGGGGTGCACAGATATTTGTGACAGGACACAGCCAGGACAGCTGACCCATACCATATGATGTCATGCTTAGTAATAAAAGCTGGGAGAAAGAAGGAGGAAGGGAGGGATGTTGCGCATGATGGTGTTTGTCTTCCCAAATAGCCACTAAGTGTGAGGAGCCCTGCCTTCCTCAAAGTGGCTGAACATCTCATCTGCCTGTCAATCGGAAGAAGTGAATGAATTCTTTGTTTTACTTTGCTTGTGTATGTTGGTTTTACCTTACCTATTAACTGTCTTTATCTCAACCCACAACTTTTCTCACTTTTACCCTTCAAATCTCTTTCCTATCCCACAGAGGGGCTGTGAGCAAGTGGCTGTGTGGGGCTTAGCTTCCTATTGGGGTTAACACACAACACTACCATCTGTTATAGATTTCCTGACCAATGTATTTGGAAAATTATTTTAAGATGTGCTTAAGACCCCATACTTATATGGAAAAGACTAAAGGCTTGCTATGACTCCCAGACAATACTGGCCTTCTGCTTCTGTGCTACAGTATTTCTTAAAACATACAGAGAATGGATGACACAGAGCAGCCTATTAATGGTTTTGTATAAAGTATCTGGCTAGGGTCTGAAGCTAAATGAAAATTGTTTCTTTTCAGATTGTGGGGCACATATTTGGCACATTATTAAATTGACTCATCCACAGAAATGTAGGCATCTTTTTCTAAATATCTCATTAATCACCCGAAGACACCTCCACCCTTTCAGTTTGTACGCCTAGCTTAGACTCAATACTTAAATTTTGGAGGCTGAATTTAGATAAAAAAGGGATTGCACTTATAATTCTTAGAATCAAAACCCTTATGTAGTTAAGGGGTGGTGAAGTGTTTCATTTTATTTTGACTGCTTTAGTCTCCAACCAGCAAAACAAGTAAAAATATGTACTGAAAAAAATATAGAAATATTGCAAAGCAGTGAGTTCTGCTGCTGCTATATATCCAGAAGGTAGTTTGTATTCTAACTTGCTCATATTTATTCCTGCTTATTATGTACTCTAAAGGTTTGTAAAATAAATTTTAAGACAGCTAACTATCCCCTAAAATCTGTAAATTTCGGTGATATTCCAGCTTTGCCCTATCTTTATATTCCCACAAATGATAAACACAGAAATTATTTGCTACAACAGAAATTTCTCATTGTAGAAGGGAAAGTTTGTTGAGGTCAGTATTATAACATTCCAGTCATACTGTTATTGAAAAGGTTAGCTTTCCAACTGTAAATCAGATGTGATATTGTAATCACCTACTTTGAAGAAGTACCTGCAATAATCTAAATGGTGACTGTGAAAGTGAAGATTTTCCATCACCAAAGGAACAATATACTGTATATTCAGAGTTTTAAATTATGTTAGAATCTACAGTCCTTTGATATAAATGGAAAATATCCTGTTGACTATATTAGTGACTGGAATGCAGCATTTTGATTATAGAGTAACTTCGAAAAAAATATTTTCCAAATGTAGACAACATTAGGATTCCTATTCTAGATCTGTGAAAACAATGACCGTGTTGTTAATCATGTTATATATTGCTGTTGCACAAACAAGGAAGTAAAAACAAAAACAAAAACAGAAAAACAAACCAAAACAACAACAAAACACACACACGCACACAAAAACAAAGAAAGACCAAAAAAAACACAACATACACACAAGGAAATCTCCAACTAAAACATTTTTTCATCACTTTAGGAGAAAATTGCCTGGAGAAGAGAAGACTCTGGGAGACCTCACTGCAGCCTTCCAGTGCTTAAAGGGGACCTACAGGAAAGCAGGAGGGGGACTCTGTTTGGGAATGTAGTGATGGGACAAAGAGTAATGTTTTTAAACTAAAAAAAGGGTAGATTTAGATTACATATTAGTAAGAAATGCTTTACTCAGGGGGTGGTGAAGTGCTGGAACAGGTTACTCAGAGAAGTAGTGGATGCCCCATCCCTGGAAGTGTTTAAGGCCAGGCTGGATGCACCTTCGAGCAACCTGGTCTGGTGGGAGGTTTCTCTGCCCATGGCAGGGGGATTGGAACTAGAGGATCTTTATTTTATTTTTTATCTTTTATCCCTCTGCTATGGGCAAATAATTCTGCTGATTCATTTGATACCATCAGAGATTACTATGGAATAAAATAATGTAAGTTTTTTTTTTTTTTTCTTTTTTTGTGAGCTACAAGATCAGCGATAGCTGTTATTAAGGTAGTCCATGTACATTGGTTAGAAGATGTCAGTCTAATACTCTTTTTTGATAACTACTAATAGGAAAACAATATAATAAATCTACAGTACTGAGCTTTAAGCAAAAGTAAATTCTGATTGGAAATGGTGTAGAAGAGGATTAGTACTAAAACTGAAAGATGGATAAACAAAGGCTACAGAGATTCATGAACAGGAATTGTTAGGATCTGGAGAAGTTCAAGGAGTGCTCAGGAAATGGTGCTGGAATTAGTTTTGTTTATTGGTATGGTTTTATTTGAAATAATTGTATGTATATTTGCTATACTTCTAGATTATTCAAATCATTTTAGTACAGGAAAGGATCAGAGTATCATACAAACAGATGTAGATAATCCTGTGGATTAGTGCAGTAGAAATAAGTTAACACTCCAGCAATACAATCTAAGTCATTCCACCTGGAGGCTGGGAGGAGAGGAGGGTTCTTGAGGTACTAGATGTTTTGAAGATAAGAATGTGTATCAGCATGGATGCAGTCACTAGAAAGGCTAATATGACTTAATAAGATGGCAGAATCTTTAGTAGACGGGAGAAAATATTAATATCACTTTACAAAGTATACATGATACTTTTTTATGTTCCATCTACCCATATTCTGACAATAAGAATTTACACTGTAGTAAGTATAACAAAGTTACCTCCATATATTCAAATATTACAGGCATAGAGGAAACCCCTCTATTATCTCCAATGAACCTTGGATTATGATAAAGTATAAAAAATATGTATTCTTTTCTAAAGCATATCATGCTTTCATATCTCTGAGCTTTTGCTTTCCATCTATTTAGGTCAACAATAAAGCTAAGCAAGAAAGGTAAAAGAGTCATCTAGTTAAACAGGATCCTAACAAGAACTTAAACACAATTGCCAGATTTATGGTTTTGAGTGCAAGATTCTTCTGTGCCACCCTTAAGGCAAAACTGCTTTGGCAAATCAAAGAAAAGAGATCAAAGAGCACTAAAACATTGGGGAACTCCCTGGGCCTAGCAGAGGGTAGGATTAAACAAATGTCCAAAAACTTCCCCAAATGTGCCAGTGCAGTGAGGATTACAGTGAACACTTCTGTGCACTTTTCTGGACTTCAGTTAACATCTCTGCAAAGAACTGGACTCAGACTTTGTGTTTACTTCAGTTTCTCAGACAGATGAGATGAGGGATGAGGAATTTACACCATGGAATACAGTAAGCCAAAGCACTAAGTTAAACTTTGGATATATTTTCAGCTATTCTGTATAAGTGATAGGCATGCAAATATTGGTATTGTATGTATGAAAAGTAAGCCAGAAAATCAGAGAGCCTGAAATCATTATACTTGAAGCTTTTCTGGTGAGAAGAAAGAAATACGAGATCATTTTCCTTGGCATTTTTATTATATAGCCTGGAGATGGTTCTTCCAGCCATTTTGAGAATACTTGTTTTCTTCTATAAGAGTTTCAATATTGCCTTAGGGATTTTTAAATTATAATTGTTGATTCAGTTTTCATTTGCTGTGTATATCTTAAATAGGTGCCAAGAGTCAGATGCTGTTGTTTGGAATATCATAGGTAGGTACTTCAGGAGGAAAAAGATGTTTAAAACGGCATTCTTTTTCATGGTGATGATGATAACTGCTTAATAGCAAAAGCAGACATTGGCCTCTGTCTGAATCCTTTAGAAGTTTTATTCTTTGCAAAGAGGGAGTCTTTTATTTTTTATTTTTTCAGCTCTAATCTACTCTTGTTTTAAATTAATGGAAAATACTGATTTTATTTACAGTGAAATCAATTTTCAAACTTGATGTTATGATTAAATATTACCTTATGATCTGTGTGGTATTTTTCTGCTTGCCACCAGTGACTAACCTGTATCATCCTAAAAGCACCTAGCGTTGATCTTTAGGAATGTAAAATAAGATGTTTCCAAGTAATAAACTCTGTTTGCTACTTTCCTTCTTAGCTTCATCAGAATCTTAATTTCTGTCATGATATTAATGAAATTTACTTTTGAAGCAAACAACAGTAAGACATTCTACTAGATTTAAGTCATTCATTCATACCTTAAAAGCAAAGAGACTAAGTCCATATCTCTGATCCAAGAACAGGATTGTAGGAATTTTACATTAATTTTGACTAGTGATTTTAAATTGCCTTTAAACTGCATAAATATATATTTATTATATTATTATATTATACTATATTTACTACATTATTATATATAAATAATACTACTATTAATTGTACCTTGGAATGACTAAACTGGGATCCTTAGTTTCTATTAGAATTCCTCAAATCTAAGAAACAATATTATTGCTTTGAAAGGTACAGATAAGACCATATTAAATTTAATTTTTAAACTTTTCTTCTTCTGTAACAAAAGAAAGGTTTTTCTGCCTACCCTACAGATTTTGAAAAGAAAATAAAAGCTTTCCATAAATCATGAGGGAGTAGCATAACAGTGTGCTGCACCATTCAGCAAGGCTGGCTTTTTTATCTCAACATATTTGAAGTGAGCACTGTTGAAGGTGCTCAGCATTTGCAGCTGTGACTAGAATCTACTCAATGGAATCAATTTATTTTATTAATAAATTAATTTATTTATTTATTAATTTATATATTATTTATTCTATGTAAAAAATCCTACAAATATTAGAATTGCAAAATCAAGCATTCAAATAAGATAATGAGGTAATGTCTAGATTGAAGTTGTCTGTATAACCTCACTCTGATTAGATAATGATAAAAAAGTGAAGATATTAGAGATAGGCTATGCAGTTTTAATCTGACAGATAGATCAGGATTCTGATCCAGGTCCTCCCACAGATATAGTTTTGTATTTGTAGTCAACAAACCTTTCATAGTGTAACTTTCACCATTGTCTACTTGATCCCTCTTTCCAAAATAATGAGCACTCAGAAACGTAAATCGTGAAGCATATGTTATGTAATGCTAAACACACCACAGAAACAAGTTTTTTGTTAGCTGCCCAAGTTATCCATATGTTGCTGACTTGTGACTAATAAGGGCCTATGCCCAAGCTATACGAGCTAGTCAGTGTCACCCAGTGCCCCATAGCATTGACATGCAAAGCCATCCAAAGTCCATTGAACAGTTCCATGTTGCAGCGGTGAGCACTAGATGAGGTAAACTAACAAATCAGTTTTTAATATAGGTCTGACTAATGTGGAGGGAATGTGAGGTGAGGTCACGTTGTGCACTGAGAAGAAAACAAAACACTGATTGAAAGACTGAGCAGTGTCCATGAATGAAGGATCCCATGGAGAGGGAAAAAGGAAGTTGAGTGTTTAAAAGCAATCTTAAAATCTAAACATGACAGATATGCATGCATGTTTATGCACTGTGAATTTGCTAATTATTTTTTCCTTTGTAAATTTAATTATAGCTTTTCACAGCTTTTTATTTATTTATTTATTTATTTGTCCTTCTAATGATAAAAGGAGAAGGTCATTCTAATGATAACCTTTCTTCTGGACTGTGTCTCCTTCTATAGCCTTTTTGAAAGAGAGTGTATGTCAATAGGATATCACTCTGGTGACTAGCAGGAGTGAAATCTAAAACTATATCTGGTTGGGAAATTAGCAAGTGTCCACTCTGTAGAGCAGATGCTAAAGACCTGATGACCCTTATTGGGGAGGTTTACTTCAGACTAATTCTCATCTGGTCCCATGGACTGGATGCCATTAGTGAAAGTAAAACATTTCTGGATTACATCTTTTGCTTTGGTTCTATCCAAAGGAGTCCAGTATGTGTACGCTAAGACCACTCCCCACTGACAATCATACTACAGCAAGTGTGGATAATTGAGAGATTTATTTCCAAAACATGCATCCAACCTGTTTAAAATTATTGGGAAGCCAGCTTTATACTAACTATGCAAATCCTTACTTTTGGAGCTACCAGAGCAGCTGATAAAAATACTATACTGTCAGCCTTTCTGTGGGCATACAAAGCAACAGACATCACAGGTACAGGCAGACAGCCAGGGACTAGTGAGACTTGAATTTATTTGCTTCTGTTCTAGGCACTGAAGAAGGTGTTTAACTGAGATCAGACTCTATTCAGTTTTCTTCTAAGCCTGGCTTAGTCCTGTGTTTTCTAAGGGCAGATTTTCCCCTGCCACCCTCTCTAATGCAGTTCCAACACGTCTCAGCCCAGTTTCACTCTTCTCGCTCAGCCACATCCTTATCCATTCACCTACACTGAGGAGAAGCATCTTTTGTGTCTGTTTTGCACACCAATCCAAGCTCTCCTCTTACATGCCTCATCTCTGCAATTCCTGGTCCAAGATTTTTCATTAATGTTGCATAGACATTTCTGCTGAGAAATGACATTAGACATAGACATAGACATTTCTCAGTTTCTGCTGAGTATTTAGGATACCACTAAACTATTTTTAAAGTGTATCTTCTCCCTTCTTAAAAAGAGACTAAAACCTCTCAGATAAATTAGCAATGCCTGTATTTTCAACACAGAATGGAATATTTTCAGGCAGGAGACACATTTAATAAAAATAATGTAATGTTTCTGAAATTGATAAAGTTTCTGTGCTTGCAAAATATGTGTTAAATTATTGTGTCAGTCATCAATTTCAAATAATTATCTACCTCATCATTAGCCTGACAAAAAGAATAGCCAGAGTGGCTCTTAAGCTTGTGTTGAACTGAAATTGTGAAAATATAAGACCATAACCAGCACAGCAGCTTTGAGTTACTTATATTCATGCACTACTGATATATATGACCAAATCTAGCTCGCAACACTTAAGAGACCATGCATAAAGATGCTATAGAATGCATTGTGGATGTTTTAGAAGAGGAGAGGCATCAATTGCAAACAAATTATGATGGCAGGGAAATTGTCCTCAGAAATGAGAGGAATGTCTTTAAAACAGCTTAGAACCCAGCTCGTTTAGACATTGAAGATAATTTGCTGGACCAAATTCTGTTATCATTTGAATAAGTCTGTGGCCAGCACAGTTTTGCTGAATTCATTGCGTTTATTCTGTCTTCTAACCAATGTGAATGAGAACAGAATTTGGCTAGTGGAGGAGTAGTGCTGTGAAGCTCCTGCAGCAGAAACTGGGAGGAAGTCCAAATGATTAATGCAAACCTGACATTAAAAAATAAAATAAAGTCAACACATATCAATCTCCCCACACTAAAAGAACTGACAGTACATACAATTAGTATAATTCATGCACCTACTAAAATAATTAATACCTCATTGTACTCTACTTGCTCTTTAGATGATGTTATCCTGTAAGTGAAATAAGTTTAATATTCCACTGATCTGTAATGTTAATCTCTTACAAATGTGGATTTAAAAAAAATAATAAAATAAAAAAATAACCTGACTCATTATGTTCATTTTCTAACTGGAACAACTGGAGCAAGTTTGTTTCTTTTCAACCTTTGTTCTGCTACTTCTGCATCGGAAGAAACATGTTTTCCATGTTGGGACATCAGACTTAAATGTAGTCTATATCCCATATTGTTTTGCTGCAGCCTGACTTGAAATCATTATGCAAATTACTGTGCTCATTCCAGCAGAAATAAATTGCTCAAAAAGCTTGAATAAATTTTCCTTTTGGAAAGTTAACTTTATCAGGTCAAAATTATCAAGGTGAAGTCAATCAGTTGTGATCCAGTAAGGACTATGATGTACAAAGATATATATGCATCTGAAGAAGAGACTATAGAAATCAACTGAATATAGTGATATCTAGTTAACCATGCTAAAGAAAAAGTAAATCACGAGAGCTGAACCTTGACGTCTAGCACTGTTGGCATGAACTCATGCTTAGAGATGTACCTTCTCCTAAAATTCAGCATCTGCTCAACTGACTCAAACAGTAATTTTTCCCTTCATCTTATTAGTTACAATAAAAAATAAAATAAAATGCATCATCAGAACAATTCATTGAAATTTAGTGTTGTGTTAATTTTGAAAGACAGTGAAAGTCATCCTTTGTCTGAATGACAGGACATTTTTGTGTGGGATAAACACTCTTACATGGATATAAAAATAATCATTCATTTGGAAAGTGGGAGAGAAAAGGTGCAAGATTCAAGACAGGTATTAGAGTTTTGGAACTCATATAATGATGGCTGAATTCTTAGTCTCCCAGATCTGAGACTGTTTCATCCATTTCCTATATTTTCCAATATTTCTACTGTATTCCTTCTTTTTCCTCCTCTCTTCTATATTTTCAGGTAGTTCTGAAGTAAACTGATTTTGAGTATACCAGCGCTAGACATAAATTCCTAAAATGACAGATTCCATAAATTGCAATTGTAGATCTGCATCTCACAATACATGAATGAGAATGCATTGGGAAACAGATAAAAATTGAATGAAAATATAATATGCACTTGTTTACTGAATTGTATATGTTGACAAAAATACTGAGAGCAAATTAATAAGGAATGGGCTGTAAGATAGTTGTGGTGGGTTAACCCCGATAGGCAGCTAAACACCACCCAGTCACTCCCTCTCTTCCTCTTTTTTCCCCTCTCTCCTTCTCTCCCTCCCTGTCTCTGTCCCTTCCTCCCTCCTTCCTTCTCTCAAAAATGGGATGGGAGAGAGAACTGAAAGGTTTAAGAGACAGAAAATTATTGGGTCAACATAATGACAGGCTAAGTGAAGGAACAAAATAAAACAAACAAAAAACTCCAAACCAACAAGTAATGCAGAAGTAATCATTCACCACCAGAAGACTGATGCCCAGCCATGATCTGAGCAAAGCAACTTTGGGAAAGTTACCCTCCTTGCCCAGTTTTACTGCTGATCATGACATTATAAAACTTGATCATGACATTATATATCATGGAATATTGGTCAGCTATGGGTCAGCTATCCTGGTTGTGTCTCCTTGCAGCCTCTTCCCCCTCTCCAGCCCACTTGCTGCAGGGGCAGAATAAGAAACAGAGGCAAGCACTGCTCAGCAATAGTTTAGATTAGTGCTTTATCAACAATGTTCAGGTCACCAGTTTAAAATGCAGCACTGGGCTTCTGTGAAGAAAATTAGCTCCTTCCCAGACAAAAACCAGTATAACAGTTCAGAAGTTTCCTCTCAGAATGTCCTGGAATTTTTTTGACTGTTGGAAGCTAGATCCATATATAGCTCCCACATTTCTCGTTTCCTATTTATTTATTATTGTTAATATTCATAAGAATCTGCTGCTTATTGATGAAGAGAGAATATCAAGATAGATATTTTGGATCTCCTTTCAGTGAAACCATTCTTGAGACGGATAGATTTGTGCAGCTTGTGTATTTAACTGGGGCCATGTGGTGGTTGAAAACTTTTACTTTGTAGGAGAAATTAACAGATTTTAAGCTAGTATTAACCTAAAACTAACTACTGGACTTATTTGACTGTGTTCTAGCTTGTTTTAACTATTCCTTTATTTCTCTGATAATATTCTGCAGTCTCATAATAATTTACAAATAAATTTATTAAAATATTTACTGTAACCAAGAATAATCATACAAATGTAGGCCATATGCAACAGAAAAAGGAATCACTTGAGGTGTTATAATCTAATTATTGTTAATTAGATTAACAATCTCTTCTACCCTCTTTTACCTCCTCCCCTGAGTAGTGCAGGGGAATGGGGAATGGGGGCTGCAGTCAGTCCCTAACACTTCATCTCTGCTGCTCCTTCATCTTCACTGTCTCCCCCGGCTCCAGAGTGGGGTACTTCCCACACTGATCCTATGTGGGCTTCTCACAGACAGCAGTTCTTCAAGAACTGCTCCAATATAGGTCTGTACCATGGGGTGCATCCTTCAGAAACAGACTGCTCCATCATGTTTCGCACGGACAGCTGTTCCTGCTATGCCTCTTGCTCCACAATGGGCTCCTCTCCACAGGCTGCAGCTCCGGCCCGGGGCCTGCTCCTGCGGGGGCTCTCCATGGGCCGCAGCCTCCTCCAGGCCACATCCACCTGCTCCACCGGGGGCTCCTCCACGGGCTGCAGCGTGGAGATCTGCTCCATGTGGTACCCATGGGCTGCAGGGGGACAGCCTGCTCCACCAGGGGCCTCTCCACAGGCCGCAGGGGAACTGCTGCTGCGTGCCTGGAGCAACTCCTGCCCTCCTGCTGCACTCACCTTGGGGGCTGCAGGGCTGCTTCTCACTCCTTTCTCTCCCAGCTGCTGTGGCACAAGTTTTTTTCCCCCTCTTTTAAATCTGCTCTCCCAGAGGTCCAACCAGCATTGCTCCTTGGCTTGGCTCTTACCAGCAGCGGATCCCTTTTGGAGCTGTCTGGAGCCGTCTCTGATCTGACATGGTGGGCTCTGATCACAGAAGCCACCCCTGCAGCCCCACCACTACAAAACCCTTGCCACATTAGCCCAATACACATGTCAAAATTTGTAGCTGAATGGCCCCTCACCAACGCAGTGGCTTTGTATATATTATTGATATGATTAAAGCCCTCTCCTTTCCTATCTAATAAATACTCTACATCAGACAATGTGATGGCATGTTAGATAAAGTAGACCTAGCAGTGGTACAGGGGTGCGTGCAATAAAGGACTGATTGATGTTCACTTATTTCTTCATTTACCTACCTGTCTTCAGTATACATACTGCCATCTGAGAAAGAGATGCCATGTACTCCAGAGTTTTAAATCAATCTTACCTTTCTTCAAACTCATTAAATCACTCCGTTCACTGCTGTGAAAATGATTTGAATGTCTTTATTTGTTAAAATCTATGATACCCTGACTGTGTAGGGAAACAGTTTCATTTTACTACTGACTGGTAGCTACTGTAGACTTTGTTAATTTAAAACAAATCAGGTGTGAAGGTTATTTATTGCTTGGCAGATTGAACACATTTTGAAAGCCTGTTTGATTTTTTCAGAGTGCCTTATTTTTCAGTTGAATGGTACTCACCAAAATGCTTCTGGTTAGTCGCATTTTGTTTGTTTGTTTTTTAATCCGAGAAATTACATAATCTTATTCTCACGAAGAAGTCCTTTGTTTAAAAATAGTTGAATTTATTTGCTGTGTCCAGCAAGAAGATACTTAGAGCAAGGACATAACGGATAACTTTTACTCCTACCTGATCAGACACAGCATGTTCCCCATTAACATAGAACCATAGAATCATTGAGCAGCCCATGATAGAAGGAACCTCAAAGATCATTAGGTCCAATCTTTCATGGGGAAAAGGGAGCCTAGATGAAGTAATCTAGCACCCTGTTGAATAGCATATTGAAAACCTCCAGTGATGGACATTCTACCATGTCCCTGGGGAGATTGTTCCAGCAACTGACTGTTCTTATTGTAAAAAAGTCTGTCTTATATCAAGATGAAACCTCTCCCAGTGTAGCTTGTATCTGTTGCCCTTTGTCTTCTCTCTGTGTCTCCTTCTGAGTAGAGAGGCTCTTTGGAGCATGGGCCCCATTGTTGACCCCTGGGGGACCCCACTTGTGACAGGCTGCCAGCCTAAGTAAAAAACATTAATCACCACCCTGTGAGTGCAGCCAATTTCTTACTTACCTCATAGACCACCTGTCCAATCTGTATCTTACCAGTTTGTCTAGGAGAAGGCTATGGGAAACAGTGTCAAAGTTCTGCTGAAGTCCAGGTAAACAATATCCACTACTCCCCCAATGCAGACAGAAGATGTTAGTTGCTGTAGAAGTGATGAGGTTGGTCAGGCATGCTTTGCTTTCAGTAAATCTGTGTTGGCTTTTCACAATCACCTGCTTCATTTGGTTTGTAATTGTTTGCAGGAGGACTTGTTCCACTACTTCCCAGGGATTGAAGAAGGACTAATGGGCCTGTAGTTAGTTACTTGCGTCCTCTTTTGGGAATTTCTTGGGTCATGGGTATGACTTTTGTCTTCTTTGAGTCATCAGGGATATCTCCTGATCTTCACAACTTTTCAAAGATTATAGATAGTGGTCTTTCAACAATGTCAGACACCTCTCTTAACACCTTGGGGTGGATTTTGTCCTGTCCCATAGATTGCAAGAGGGGTGAAGACCAGCCCTTCCTTCACTACTGTTGGGTCGATGTTTGTTAGCAGCTGAGATCTGAGCATATTGAACATTTGTATTTCCACACATACTGCTCTATGCCAACGTGCCAATCCTTCTTATGCCATCAACAAAACACAACAATCTCAAGACCACAGGAATATTCAACTTATTCAGATATTCTCACATGCATCAGTCAAGTTGGCAGATATTTTTGATTTGAAATAGGAAGAGGAAGGTGATTATTGACGTCTTATAACTGCTGTTCAACACAGCTTAATGGCAAAGGTAGAATAAAATGAGAAATTCAAGCATGTAAGATGTTAATATTCTCAAAAAGCTTGAGTGTTTAACTCCTTCTACTTCAAGCCTCACAACTGACAGAAAAGTTATATGGTAAATACAGATGCTGGCCCAAAGGTATTGGAGTATTGGAAAGAACCAGCCTGGAGATCAGTTTTTAAGCCTTGTACCATGTCTCTTAGAAAAAGGTATTTAGTAAGATGGGAGAATATTAAACAGCTGAGAGTGAGTTCTAAACTAACAAGAACTTTAGAGGTTTTAAAATATTATTGCTTGCATAGTGTTTAACACAGTAGTCCACAGACTATATTACAGTCTTTATGCATCACACAAATTGAGTAATGTGTTAATAAAAACAGGATAGAAAACTTCACCTGGAGAGGACAGACATGAAGAACTCCTTCATTTATATTAGGTTGATCCAAGGGCCCTTTAAGAGGGGAAGGGAGCGGCTGATTTTGGAGCTGGGTTTCAATGAGAGGATGGAGACTTTAGTTAATAGCTCAATGATGGGGGTTCATTAATTATTAATAACAGAGGAAATCAAGTGAACTGCCTGAAAGTAAAATAAATAAATAAGAAATATACTTGGAGTGCTGCAAACAGACTTATATAGCAATTGGTCTGCCATAACTACACATAAGACACCATAGCTGACCCGTAGTATGAGAAAAAAAAAAAAAGACATTAGGAAATGTAAAACAATCTGACATCTTAAAGGATAACAAATTAATCATTAATAACCAAGCAAAACCTTTCCACTTCTCTAAGACTTGAAACACAAGTGCATCATTGGCCAGAGTATCTGCAGTTTGGGAAGATATCCAAATTTGAAATATTAATCATTTTGCTGCCATAGAAAGCATTTAAAATCCATCTTCAACAGCCCCACAATATATGAGGCAGTGAAAGATGGTTGCTTAAAGTATAAATCTTTAGGTCTGTTGGTAATGTTAAGTTTAGAATTATTTACATCTGTTTATGTAACTTTACAAACTTTCTGATAAAGCTGTGCTAAATGGATCAGTGACTTTGTCCTGACCTGGTTAATGCTGCAATCATCATCTGGAGTGATTAGATGCAGACTGTGCTTTGTCTCTGCCAACTGTAACACCCCCTCAGAAGTGCAAATCCAAGAATAACAGAAACAAAAGATAGAAAAGATCTTCTACTTCATCTAGTCTTCACCCAGTGCCAAGTTTGGTAAATCCACAAGTGCATGGAGGCTGCACATGAGATTTTCCTATACATTAAGGAAGACCATACATGGACCCTGCTCAGAGAGCAGCAGTCTGGGGAAGCTTAATCTTCTTCAAGAGCTTTTAGGAAGCAGTTATACATGATTTGCATAGACCTGGGGAGATGACTTTAGGTCTTGTCTCATGGCAGGTTTGCAGTTATACTGTCAAATACATCAATACTCTGTTGAGAATATGAAGAGTCTGTAGTTCATATATTTGACCTGTGTTTTGGATCCTTTTTGCTTTCAGACACCATTAAGAATTCCCTAGTTTATTACATAGCAATACAATAGCTTTAAAATAATTTAAAAAGTATCAACCTTGGTGTTGGTTTAGAAATTATGTAAACCATCACCATATAAAGCTGGGAAATTAGCCACTGCCGCGTCTGTGTAGAGGTCAACTGTTACTATTTCAAAGAAGGCTTCTGTCTTTGATTAAAACGGTGTTATCCAGCTTTAGAGTCTATCACTGAAGAAATAGGACAAGACGTCTCCTTCATTAGTGATTAAAATGATCCACATAATAGCTGAGTAATAATGATGCAGAAAATGGCTTTTACAGACAGGCAGTCAAGTCTTTCTTGCATTTGTAAAGGTTATTGTTATGAATTTATTAGGCTTTGCCTTTGATACTCTATACAGTATCTAATTGTTGCAGTCAGGTGTGAAGGAAAAAAAAAAAAGAGGAGTGATGTTGACTTGAGCACTGTGGTTTTTGGATTAGTGTTTGGTCTCATATTACATCAACTAAAGTCAGTGAAGGTAGTAGTGTTCATAGGAGAAATTAGTTTTAAAAATGAAATATTGACAAATGTTCAAAAACTATATGATTCTTAATTGTGATTCTTCAACAAAGGACATAAGAACAGCCCTGATCTTTCCTTTTAGAGCAGGCTAGTGGGATCCCCATCTGATGAACAAGAATCTTTTCATACAGAATCTTCTGACGGCAGTACAAATGGGGACAACATATAAATTAAAATTGGAAGAAAACTGATAAAGTCTCTCTCCTGCTTTCCTGTAGGCCCCCTTTAGGGACTCAAAGGGTGTTATAAGGTCTCGCCTGATCCTTCTCTTCTCCAGGCTGAACAACCCCAACTCCCTTGGCCTATCTTCATAGGAGAGGTGCTCCATCCCTTTGATCATCCTCTGGACTCGACCTAATAGGTCCATGTCCTTCTTGTGCTGGGGCCCCAGAGCTGAACACAGTGCTCCAGGTGGGGTCTCACAAGAGCAGAGTAGAGGGGGAGAATCACTTCCTTCAGCCTGCTGGCCGTGCTTCTTTTGATGCAGTCCAGTATATAGTTGGCTTTCTGGGCTGCAAGCACCCATTTCCAGCTCATGTTGAATTTCTTGTCAACCAACATCCCCAGGTTCTTGAGCTGCTCTAAATCCATTCTCCACTCAGCCTGTATTTGTGCTTGCCCTGGCCCAAGTGCAGGATCTTGCACTTGGTCTTGTTGAACATCGTGAGGTTCTCACAGGCCCACCTCCAGAGCTTGTCAAGGTCCTTCTGGATGGTATACCTTCCCTCCAGAGTGTTAACCACACCACACAGCTTGGAGTCACTGACAAACTTGCTGAGGGTGCACTCAGTCTCACTGTCCATGTCACCAGCAAAGATGTTAAACAACACCCGTCCCAATACTGACCCCTGAGTGATCACCACTTGTTACTGATCTCCACTTGGACATGGAGCCATTGACCACAACTTGTTGATTGTAACCATCCAACCAATTACTTACCCACCAAGTGGTCCATTCATCAAATCAATTTCTCTCCAATTTAGAGACAAGGATATCACAGGAAACACTGTCAAATGCCTTTCACAAGTCCAGGTAGATGATGTTTGTTTCTCTTCCCCTATCCACTAATGCTGTAATTCCATCATAGAAGTCCACCAAATTTGTCAGGCACCATCTGCCCTTAGAGAAACCATATTGGCTGTCACCAATCTTTATAACCTCTTTATTTACCATGTGTCTGAGCAGTTTTCCACCAGGCCCACAATCTCTCCAGTTTTCCTTTTTATTACTTACGTACCTATAGAAGCCTTTCTTGTTGTCCTTGATGTCCATGGACAAGTTTAATTCTAATAGGGTTTTATCTATCTTAACCTGATCCCTGGTTTCTCGGACAGTTTGTATATTCTTCCCAGGATATCTGTTCTTGTTTCCACCATCTGTAAGCCTCCTTTTTCAGTTTCACTTTGGCCAGGTGCTCCTTTTTCATCCTTGAAGGTCTCCTGGTGCTTTTGTCTGACTTCCTCTTTGTTGGGATGCATCATAACTGAGTTTGGAGGAGGTGATCCTTGAATATCAACTGACCAGCAATTTTGGGTCTCTCTCCCCTCCAGGGCTTTGTCCCATGGTACTCTACCAAGAAACGCCCTGAAGGGGACAAAGTTTGCTCTCCCAAAGTCCAGGGTAGGGAGCTTGCTGTGCTCCCTCTTTGCTGCTGTCAGGGTTTTAAACTGCACCATTTCATGGTCACTGCCCTTGAGTTTCACGTTCCCCACCAGTCCCAGATTCTCCTAACTGTTGTTGCTTTCTAAAACTCCTGAATGAAATGCTTGTTTCCTCTTTATAAAATAATAATCTTTATTTCTTTCTTTTATGATAAACTTGATTTTGACATGATCTCAGTAGAGAAGAGGCTTTGGGTGATAGAAATTATTATGTTTTGAGTTATTTCTTAATATAATTACTTCCACAGTTGTAATTTCAGTTGTTCCTATTGTTAGTTACCTTTTCATTTTCATTTTAAAAATATTCTCTCTCTCTCTCTTTATTTTTTTTTTCTTAAAAAAAGTTAAAATTCAGGAGTAGGAAGATGGGATAGAATAGCTACAACAATTAAAAAGTCTGTAGCTTTAAAAGAGCAGTATCAAGACAAATTCTCTTCCTCCCTGTTACTACAAGATTTATTATACCTTCCCCTCAAATTGTCCATGTTATCAATAGCTGGTGAAAATATTTCTTTATGTATGTTCAGGCATTTTGAGTGGTAGTATGGGCAGTTGTCTGTATATGATTTAGCAACCTAGAGACAATCTTCCGGGAGACAAACACGTTTAGGGCATGCTCAGGGAGCTTTTCATCTCATCTATGTCATATGTTTACTCTAGAATTAGACAAATCACTCACTAGAAGTCCTTATTTCTCTCTTTAAAGAGATAATACACAATAAGTACTCACATTGGGTTAGATGAATCCCACTTTAAATGTACAGACTAGTAAGCTCTGATTAAAGGTCTTGCTTCAGGCATAGACTGTTGCCTATGGCAACAGGCATATCAGGGCAATGACACCACAGTTTTAAGTAAGACAGAAAGAGCTTTTCCTGACCTCAAAGAGGCAGCTATGGCTCCTTCAACATGTATTTCTTTAGAAGTGTCCTTTTGCAAGTACCATTTTCCCCAATGGCTCATGTTATAGAGACCAATCAAATTTCCCAGTAATTCAGATACAGGGCCCTAATGTCTTCCTATGCAACTTCAGTCTTTCCTATCACCACAGACTTTGCTGTTGGCAGGAATTAAGCTATATCAAAGATATTTGTACCTATTTAAAGAAAAGCAAAATTTATTTATTTATTTTTTTAATACTAAGAAGTCTTTGACTGTAAATGGGATTGACAGGAACAAATTAAGCTTTAGGCTTTTTGCACTGCAAGAACAATCTATTTCTGATGTCAAGAAAGATCCTGAGACACAAGAGAAAGTGCTCAGTGAAAGGTCTGAGTTCAGGAAGAGGGAGGCTGAGAGAGACCTCAATGGAGACAGGAGGAGGGGGAACAGTGTGTCTTCATAAGACTTCAGGGAACACATAAGTGGATGAGAAGTTTCTTTTGCTCTCTCCCAGACACTTTCCTATGCCCCTCATTGTCTTCCTCTAACTACCAGACCCTTTTCCTCTGCTCCATCCCCACTTCCATCTTCACAGAGGTCTTTATGCACCCACCCTGAGAAAACATTGCTTCTTCATATTCCTCCAAGAAATCCTTATTTAATCTTCTATACATCTTGGCAGACTGATGGAAAGAGTTATATTTGGGATGGCATTGTAGAAGTTTCATTTCATTAAGCAAAGACTTAGTTGTCCTTTACATCTCCCTGCTAACTCGCTTCATCCTTCTCAATGTTTTTCCACAGCATTAGCATTATTTGGACTAATTCTGTATCTCTGGTCATAAGAAGAGCAGAACGTATGCTATGTGAAACAAGTCATCCTAGGCAGCTGTTAATCCTATCTATGCAATAAACTGTCTCTGAAAGTTACCAATATATTTGCATTGGTCTGTAAGCACCAGAATATTCCAAGAGAGAAGGAACTTTCTATTCGTTCCATTGGGCAGAGGTTAGGAGGCCAGTCACAGGCAGAAATGGCTTTTATACATAAATCCTGTTGCTTGGAACATTTTCTCTGTTCTGATGAGTCTGTGTCACCCTCAATCACAGGTGCATTCAGGAAAGGGTAAAGGCAATATTTGGTATTTGACTGAGTTGAAACCAAATGAAAAATAGCAACAATACAAAAGAAAATCAATACAAAAGATATTCTTATGAAGTGGAAATCTTGCTTTTCATCCAGCATTGACTTCATGTAAAATCCTGCATTTTATAGTGCAGATTAGTGAAGTTGTTCAATTTCCTTCAAAACAAGAATTACATTTTCTTTTTTTTTCATTTCAAGTTTTCAGAAATGTACACTGATAATGAATTGCAGTTAGATATATGTTACAACATATTAGTTATGAGCAGCAGCTGTAATCTTTCTGCTCTTCACAAAAAAAAAAAAAAAAAGTTGTGAAGAACACTAGCAAAATTACTTTTATAATTTTAAGACATATATCATATTTTAATTTAAACTGCACAACAGAGTAAGTTCTTTGACTTCTTAAATGGAGCACTGCAATTTAAAATCATGCAAGGACAAATAGCTGGACCAAAAATTCCACTCAGTTTCAGAATTACTCTGAAGTCATGGCCAAAAATTATATATAATTACACATAACTACAAAAGGTTTTCTCCATTTACTGGGTGCCACATTATTTGCTGCTCCATTAATAACAAGGTATATTATTCCTTGAGAGATAGTGCAAAATATAATTATAGGTTATTTTGAGGCTTTCATTACAATCTCTTGTTTTTACGTGCAGATGAATTTCAGAACATTCCTTCTTTGGGGGTAAAATTTTCCAAGTTTGGTCTCGCCTAAATGTTTGGTTTTGTTTGTCTTTTGAGGTATAAAACTTCTGAGGACAGTAACTCCAGGTGTTTTGGAGGGAAGAATACATGTAATTCTTCCACATCCCTGCAAGCTTCTTTTTTCTTTTCTTTTTTTTTTTTTTTTTTTTTTTTTTTTTTTATATATTCCCTTCATAAATACGTAGCTAGGGGAAAAAAAAAGAAAAGAAAAAAAAAAAAAAAAGAAAACAAAAAACCACACCCTTTTAGGCCTTACGATTCAGAAATGAGAGATTTAAAAAATCAGAATGTTTTCAGCCGTTGACATGTATTTTGGAAATGTTGAGATGCTCAGCAGCCCACCTAGGTAGCATGGGCCTCTGGCAAGTGAACCTCATTCCTGTGGCCTGTTGACCATTCACAATAGTGAATCTATCTACACTGATTTATAGCAGTCAATGTCAAGAGAGTGGCCCCATTGACTGGACTAATGGAACACAGTGTTTTTGCCCATGTCATTTCTCATGTTCAGGCCCTTAAGAGCAGATGAATGTATCCTTGTGGCATAGTCTGTCCTTGTTTCCTTTTTTGCTTTCTTCTGCTTCTTTCCTCTCTTCTCTATCCCCCCCCCCCCCCCCCCCCCCCCTTTTTTATTTGGAGTATTCTGGAGCAGGGTCTTGCCAGCAAAGGCCACACTTGTCACTGGTTTCACACTGAGAATGTATTTCTCCAATACTGCTATTACAAGACTGGGGCAGGGGCCCAGTAAATAATAGCTACTGTCCTGGATGTTGTGATCCTGACTTTTAAGAACTTCACTGCAGGAGCTCTGCTACTTCTTTGCAGGGTTATTTCACCTCTCATATGTGCCAATTTAAAGCAAAAATGGTTACAGTTGGGGATGAACTAATATCATAGAGAAAACTCAGAGACTCATTTAGTCTCATTTGCTTTTTAAAATTTCTGTGTTGATGATTGGTCTGAAAGAGATTACTTTCTTGTACCTTCTGTCTTGTACAATCCAAGATCTTTCTTTATCATCTCCAGAACCAAGTAAAGTTCTGCATCTGAAATGTCTGGAAAAGTCTAATACAAGGACTGTGTATCTAATGCTTTGGGAGAGGACAAACACAAAACTAAAGAGGGCTTGGATCCATTTTTTTGTATTTACAGTTGCTTTGTGTAACCTAGATTATTCTCTCCTATCTACACAGACTGCTACAATTCCTGGAACTGCTTCTCTTAACATTGACTACCTCCTGTAGAGCTTTTCCTTCCCAAGGAGGTTAGGCTTCATTCTCCCAGTTTTTAGAGTTATTGTCTTTTGGGTGGCATCTTGTCTACAGACTGTAAGATGGAGGAGAGCAAACAAGTGTTTTGTGATAAACAGTGACAAAGTAAAAAGTCATACTTCTGGCCTTTACAGGAATAAACTGACTATATTGTGTGTTTGATCTGCTGACATAAAAAAGGGACTTATGTCCCATGCTTCATGCCATTGAACAGATTCACTTTGTCTCCCTACTTGTACTATGCTGTTTTGTACCTCTTGCTAGCACATATCTGGATTACCAAACACATCTGAGTCTTCAACTAAGGAAAAATGTTTATGCTGTAATGCACACTAGGATAGATAACTAAAGAACTCATAGAAACTCACCAAAGTATCCTAGACCCAAAGAAAAAAAAAACAAACAAAAATATTAGGTAGTGGAAATCCATCAGCATGATATTCTGCCCACATGGATCCCAAGCCCAGCAGAAGTACTTTGAGACTGCTTATACTGCACCCAATATTTGATATTTGACTCATGACCCGGGTTTCCTTAACTCAGCCCATAACTACACAGAAATCATTTCAATAACAAATGAAGCATATTTCAGTACTGGCTGGTGGGATAGGGCTACGTGGCATATATGTGTGGTTCTATGGTAATATTTGAAGGGTCCTGCCAGGGAGTTGCCACTACTTGTGTGTTTGATAATGTGCACGAGCAGTTCTCATCCTTCAAAGCACAGAAATTTCTGTGATGCTCTGGAGTCCTGTAAGAGTGTGTACTGTATGTGCAGATAGGTTGCTCCAGTGCAAAGCATTCTTGCTTGGGTGGAAATTTTGTGAGATAGATCTATAATAACGATGTAGACTTGGCTCATATTTCACCTTCAGGTATCTATTATTGTTAAAATAAAAATATTCATTTGTTACCTTAATAATTATTTTCTTGTTAGAAAATTCTATAGGAAGATAAAAAATGATGTATCTTCTCTACATAGACTCATCTTTCAGGTAAATATGTTATTAGCCTCTATTTCTTAAAACCTTATCATATACACAGGAAACTGGAAGGGTTATTGGTAGGTCTTCTGGTATAATAGGTAAATATTTGTAAATAAAACATATTGTTTACCTGATAAATACTCTGTTATAGTTGTTCTGGTCTTTTGCACAGTGTAAATACATCCAGATGGATTTCATTATTTTTAATTGTGTATTGTGAATATTTCTACTTTAAAAGATTGTTAAATTGATATTAGTTAAATACCTCCAAAGCTTTGACAGATGAAGTTCAGAAGAACACTGACCTAACTGAGACCTCATCTTCTACCTGAAAGCAACAGCCTCTGAAGGTGCAAAGAACTAGTGTTGGTTATTAATTTCTTCATAGCTTCATGTCTTGTTTCAATTTAAGTTGTCATGTTGGTTCTGCATGGTGATATATTCCTTTTAATGACAGATGAAGAAGCTGAGCTAAATCCATTTTATGAAGGTCATCTGCAGCCTTGAACCCTGATCTCAGTAGTGAGATGCGAGTATTTTACTCATTGTGTCAGGCTGTCCTTCTCACATACAGTGGTAGGGCATATTTTTTTAAAACTAAAGCCAAGCACTCTTGTATGTGATGGCCCATAATATCCTGTCATTAGTGTATGTATTAAAACTATAAAACAAGAAGTCAGAGCTGTTCCTAGAGCTGTATCACAGGTAGTGTATTAAGGGAATACAAGAAAAACTTGTTAAATATATAACATGAAAAAATATAGAAATTACTGATCATAAAAAATGTTCCAAATTAAAGGCTCATATATTTAAATTCCTGTCCTCTTTTTCAAATTAACAAAGATGAGAGTGCATAGGTAGCCAAAGTTCTCATGGAGTGTATGTTACCCAGTGAGTGCAACCCTTTAATGTTTGTTGTTCTGAATATGGTTACTGTTGTCATTTTCCAGTTAGACCATGCATTGTGGTCCACATGGGAGGTCTGTTGTACCATTTCCTGGTTCAGTTCATTGTACTCTGAGTTGTTACCAGATTCCTTTCCAAAAAA
Source organism: Cygnus olor (assembly GCF_009769625.2). Taxonomy (NCBI): domain Eukaryota; kingdom Metazoa; phylum Chordata; class Aves; order Anseriformes; family Anatidae; genus Cygnus; species Cygnus olor. The sequence continues at coordinate 145,249,140 of NC_049170.1, read as the reverse complement.
AAAAAAAAAACAAAAAAACCAAACCAAAACAAAAAAAAAATATTCTTGGCTGAAACCAGCTGCGTTCTGGAATCCTGCTGCTTCCCATTGCTTTCTGAAGGTTTTCTAGTTTTTCATCTACTCAGTTGGTCTTGCTATTTTAGTTTATTTTGTTTCTTCTAAAGAGAAATGAGAGGCACATTAGTATTGTCTCTCAATTTTTGTCAATTACTGTTGACAAGCTACTATAAAATTCTGCTATTAAAAATAGGACATTTTTCAAAGCAACAAAAAATTAATTAACATATAGAATGCACTAAAGAACACGGGGAAAATTTGTGAGTGGAGAAATGCACTGGATTGTAGGATGTATGGGTTTAATTTTCCAGTGTTATTTTAGATTTCCATAGTCTTAAAACCTGTTGAAGGAAATTAACCAGTAGTGATGATGCACTATAACTTAAATCAATGGATTATTCTAGTGCAAAATTCCCTTTCAGAAAATGCACCCTTTCAAAAATAAATCAGTTTTACCCTCGTAATAGAGTAAGATGATCTGTAGAATATAATTTTACTGACATCTGAAAAACAGAGAGAAAAATGGTCTTCTATGTGACTTCTTTAAAAGGAATAAGAAAAAATAACTTCTGTTTCTAAATCTTACTCCCAAACCTGTTTTTTGACAGTTTTATTTCTTCTGATTGTTCTTCATAATGGTAAGGGATAGCTCCGAGAATTTTAAGAAAATATTGGTGTGACCAGTATGTGATAGTTCCAGCCAAGCACAGAATGAAGTGCTGAATTCCATTTAAGAAGCTCACTTCTTGCTTCAGAAAATATATTTCTTCTACATATGATGAGTTTTCACATAATTTGGATAGCCTCCAGTATTTGATTGTTATATTTAGGCATGCCACCCTGATCTCAAATTCTATTTCTAAAGAGAGTTAGGCAAGAAATCCAAAGTGGCTGTGCCTCTGTTACAAAACTTCATAATACTAATTCATGACAAATATATCACCCACATAAGTATGCAATGAAAATGTAAGTTGACTGCATTCAGTTAATTCAAATACCTGTCTTTTAGATGATGAAGTTAATAATAGACATCCAGGGACAAATAGATTAAATAAATAAATAAATAAATGTGGACAGTACAAGCAACACATATCTTTTATGCAGCTTCCAACCCAGCCATCATTTTTCAGAGCTGTTACAGAAAGGGAGACAAAGGAGGTAAGACAAGTCTTTGTTTACCATCTAGAAGGTGAAAAAAGGTAAAATTTTGATTTCCCCCCCCCTTTCCAGTACCACAGAAATGTCTGGAATCACATGGAAAATGCCTTAGCATAAAATGTATTGATAAAATGTATCTGTGTGGTAAAGAGGAATAGTTTACATCTACATCGAGTTTACGTGACCGGGTTTTGGTAGCAGGAGGGGCTGCAGGAATGGCCTCTATGATTAGAGACCAAGAGCTGCCCCATCTCAGGCAGTGACATTTCCAGGCAGCTTGACAAAGGACCCACCATTGGCCAAAGCTGAGTCCATAAGTGATGCTGGTTGCAACCCTTGTGAAAGCAAAATTAAAAAAAAAATAATGCTGCAGAATAGCTGTTGTGAGAAAGAGTGAGAAAATGTGAGGGAAACAGCCCTGCAGACGCTGAGGTCAGTGAAGAACGAGGGGGAGGAGCTGCTCCAGGTGTCAGAGTAGAAGTTTCCCTGGGACCAGGAGTCCCACACTGGAGCAGACTCCAAGCCAGAACCGCAGCCCATGGAGAGGAGCCCATGGTAGAGCAGGTTTTCTTTGCAGGAACCCACAGTGCAGCACTTCGTTACTAAAGGATTGTAACCCAAGTAAAGGACACATGAAGGAGCAATTCTGAAAGAACTGCAACCTGTAGGAAGAACCTCCATTGCAGTAGTTCATGTATCTTGTGGAAGGGACACCTCACCCATCCCTGGGAAACAGTGTGAGGAGGAAGGATTGGCAGAGACAAGGTGTTGTGAAATGACCACAGCTCCCATTCCCTATCTACATGCGCCACTCATGGTGGAGGAAGAGGTCGAAGAGTCAGGAGTGTAGATGACTTCGGAAAAAAAGGGGGTAGGGGGAAGGTGGTTTTAATTTTGTTTCTCACTACCCTACTCTATTATTAACTGTCAATAAATTAAATTAATTCTTCCCTAGTTGAGTCTGTTTTGCCCGTGGCTGTAATTGGTTAGTAATCTCCCTGTCCCTATCTCAACCAATGAGCTCTTACACTGTATTTTCTACCTCAGTACTGCTGAGGACAGAGAGTGAGAGAGTGGCTTAGTGGGCACCTGGTGGCCAGCCAAGGTTAGCTCACCATCACAACTGAAAAAAAAAAAACAAAAAACAAACCATGACCAAATATAGACAGATGATTGCAGAGATCATTAGTGTTATTTACTAGACAGTTAACTAAAACTCTTGAGAGAGAAGTGAAGTCTTGTTCCATCTAAAAGGCTGGAGATGTTTCTCCAGGAAGAGTTTTATTTTTCTGAGAGGATTCAGTATGATCCCTTGGGGAAGGAGAGGGGAAAAAATCTTTCATTTGCTTGCTGCATAACTCTTGTTTGAAAACGCTGGAGTGGACAGGAAGCTCTGTAGGCAAGGCTGGATTTCTTTAATCAAAGCAAAAGAAAGCACAGCCTGATACCATTTCTCTGTCAGAACTAAGAGCTCCTACTTCTCAAAATACCATAATTGTTTCTTACTTTTCTGTCATCACTATTTGAGAGTTAACCTGGAAAATCATTAAAACTTTTTGAGCTAAATGAAAATATTTTATCCACCATACATCCTTTCATAAATAAAGAGTCAAATATCTTAAAAATCTGGGCATGCTAAGAAATATTTTCTATATTACCAGCTTCCCAGCTAAAATCCAGAAGAAACTGTTTTGGGATACTCAGTTGTCCCTTCTGGGTCATTCTGTTGGACTAGAAGATGCAGAGTGCATGAGATCTAGACCCACAAGAATGACTCCTATGTGAATAGGCTTCCTTACATTTACATTGTGTTTGACATTTCTGAGGCTGATTTCTTCTCTGAACTCTTAGCTTATGGCTGGGGGCTGGAATGAGATTAAGCTCATTCCCAACATAAAAGACATGAACAAGGGAAAAATACAAGCCTGTATTTCTGAGTAGCTGAAATATGGCTTTTGGCTTGATTGTGGAGTCTTTATTCACATTAATAAAAACTTATCGAGGAAAGCAGGCTTACAAGTTTCAATAGGAGGAAACAAACAAACAAACAAACAAACAAAAAACCTCAGCAACTACCGTGAATAAGTATTCATGCACAGAAGCAAGATTTGTACAATCTAGTCCAGTTAATAGTAAACTATTACAGAACTTTACTTGACTATCTTTTGTATGATTCTTAGCCAGAAAGCCTTGAGGATAAAGTACTCTGCTTTTCATACTGGTGAAGAAGAAAAGCCAGTTCTGATCAGCTTTATTTGCATGTAATTTACCCATAATTCCACCTGCCAGCTTTTGATTTTTTGATTTATTGTGCCAGTGGGTGGTTTGGCACCTTACCGCTCCCAGGAACAAGGGAGGTATAAAGTTGGTTTGGAAGCTACCTTTTCCTCTCAGCTGTAACAAGTGTAAACTCAGCATAGCTGAATGCTCTGAGTTGGACCCACAAAAATACTTTGGCACTTAAAGTTTCATCAAAGTCCAAGCCCCAGTTCAGTTCCTTGCTACTTAACCTTGCAGCTCCTTCCATTTTATTTTATTTTATTTTATTTTTAAATTCTTTATTTTTTATTAGGAATAAAAGCTTCTTGATACTACTCTAGATACTTAAGTATCTGCTTGTGTAACTTCCAAGAATTGCCTACACCCAGTCTGTCCTGTTCAATGGGTGCCTTGTTTGTACTTGGGACCTATAAAGTTATAAATTTGACATTTCACTGAATGTTTCATTGTGGGATCTGCTTAGGGAAATATGTTGTGAGCAGAATGATTAGTTCATTAAAACATGGTGTGAGTGGATAGCAAGTGCCTTAACTTCTGGGTTATCCACTCTTCTCCTTCCTTCTTAGTGCATTGAATCTTCAAATACACGTGTAAAATGGAATGACTGAATAGCGAGGACAAAAGTAACGGAGTTATACCCAGAAATACTCTACTGACAGCTGCTGGGAACTTATCAGAGGTTAGGAGGTACAGGTTAAATTCTCAGAGAACAGAAGAAATATTTCATCCCACAGGCCAGCTAAACTGCTGAATAAAAACCAAACACTATCAAGAGCTGCTGGCATATTTTACAAGAAGCAAGTGTGTAAGTTAGTGAGAATTTCAAGAACTGTGAATAGGATAAGGAAGGATTTGACTTCTTTTAGCCAAAGATCACTGCCTAGTTCACTTTGAATGGTGGTGGTTCTTACAGGTCTGCTTGAAAATGTCCAATTCAGCAGTCTGGCTTCGATGAAACTGTTTTGAGCAGCTAACTCTGCAACTAGAGGCAGACTGAGGATCTAACAGGGCTTCAAGGCACTCAGTTTTGTTCAGCTACCTAGTTACTTTAGATGTTTATCTCAAGATGTATTTGGCCTCTCCTGCCCTAGCTAAAAGCAATCTCAAATGGTTTGAAGTTATATGCTTTAGGAACAGATATAACAGTTTCTCACTAATCAGGGATTATACTGGAGAATGACTTCTCTAGCCCTCTAAAATGTTCAGTTGTAATTTTTTATTTTTCATAGAAAATTAATGTTCATAAACATTCTATCTTCAACAAAAAATAAATATTTTTAAAGCATATAAATAATAACTTCTTCTAATTCTAATGTTAAAGGTGGCAAAATGATCAACAAAGATTTCAAAAGTTAACATTTTTTTTTAACGAGGTAACTGCCTTAAATGTCCATGTACAATATATAAAGAGCTACTCACAGAGCAGTTTTTCCATGATCACATCTTATCCTAACACACCCATTCTCCTATTACTGTTGCTTTCTGAGGATTTTTAGCTGTACTTAGGCTTTGCATCACTTTGTTTGATCCTAAATAAATGACGTTAAATCAATTTGCTTTGTTTTAGAAATATTTCTCCCTGACAGACTCCGTCTGTTAAAGACGGGGAACTGGCTGCAGGTTTTAAGTAAACTGAATATACAGAAGATTATTTCTTTGCCAAAACCAGCGTCAACAAAAGGGTTCCTGCTATGTGCATCGCTGGAAAACTTGATTGACAGTAAATCTGGAAATGGGCATTAGTAAAACACTGCTTGTTTTGCTCCATTTACGTCACTTGCTCAGTGTGAGGTTCCACCTCTGATATTCCTTTATGCCTCCTCAGCTGGAGGCAAGGGAAGAAGAATTTGAGTCTATCTAGTTTTGTACATCAAGTTATGGTGTTTACCTTAAGAGATTCATATTCTTAGACTATCTTTACCCTCAAAGTGAAAAAAGATTATCAGTTAAATAATTGAGTGGGAGCCTGAGGCACTCAGATGTGTCTTCTGGAACAGTATACTCATCAAATTCTCCATCAACTATACCCGAAGTTAAAAGTGCTGGGACTCTTAAGCCAGGTGCCTAATGTGAAAATACTGTGAAAATACCTTCTGCGTTGACTGTGAAAATACCTTCTGTGTTTGTGCTCTTTTTTAAAAATGGAAGCCAATCTGTACGTTTTGTGGGTTATCCCAAGTTTATTTTGTTTCAAGAGCAGGATTATTCATATTTGGCATTTATGTTTGATTTTTGATAATGTTTTTCTCATATCTACATATCTTATAGGCTTACATTATAGACAGTTGTTCTCTATGTTTGCATTTTCTTTGTCAAAACAAAGAACTGGCATAATTATGAGAAACTGGCATAATTATGAGAAAGGAAAAAGAAAAGTAAGCAATATACAGAAGTTATTTAGAAGAAAAAGATATTTAAGTGACACAAAAGTTACTGAATAAATTAACTCTGATTCATTGGTCATGAAACTTTTTACAGAAAAAAAAATCAAGAAAAGAGTCAATGAATCTTTTTTTTTTTTTTTTTTTGTCACTTTAATGTTTTGCTTCTCTGCTTATTTTCATTGACAGCTATATGTTTTTACTGATTTGTTAGAGAAAGGTTTGCAGAAGCAATTGGGAACCCTGTTTTCAAATTGTGCCACAACTCAGTTGAATGTTTTTTTCTCTTGTATATGATCTTTCTGAATACTAATGAATTTTTAAGGAAGGTACATTTTGCATTCAAAAAGACTACCATCTGTATGTTGGTATTTAAGTCTAAAAGAGGTTTTGAGCAATTTGACTGTGAAGTTACAAGCTTTAACATGAGCACATCGGAACTTAGCTGTAGCTGAGCAGCAATTTGTGCTGATTGTTTTCAAATGGTGGATGTAAGTGCCTAGAATAACAACCAGACACCTTAAACATTTTGTGAATCTAGATCTTTGAGTCCTTCATTGTTGGTTATTTCAACTTGAAACACTCAGGTTATGATTTTCAGAAGAACTGAATATTCAAAGTTGTAGCTGAGGTTAATAGATATTCTATTAAAAAAAAAGTTACAAAGAATTTACATTACTCTGAAAAAACAGAATACTTACTTTGGCACCACCAGAGTTACCACTTTTGGTGTAATCTCAATATGCCTTCATACACTGTGTAGATGTTATATAATAAACAATGCCTGGAGTTATACAGACTGAAGAAGATAAAGTTCAGCTGTTTCTGGGGTGAGGTAGAGAGCCAATGGAGTGAAAAAAAAAGTAAGCAATTATGTAGTTAACTATTTTGTCATATCCAAATATGTTAGGAAAAGAACTGAAGTTGTCTGAGCAACATTAATTTTGGCATTTCTTAACTTTTAAATGGCAGGTTTCCAATCTGAAGCACAGTTAAGCATAACTACATATAATAGTTAGCAGGAATCTACTTAACTATATTCAAACATCATTTTGAAGATTATGTCCCTAATTTGTTTTGTTAACTGTTTAAGATCAAACATGGAGATTTTTAAAGATACTTGCATTATAGGTGTACTTGAATATCTTAGAGGATGGAAAGAATTATTTCAGGTTAAAGGGAGAACTGAAAATAACTTACATGTACAGTACTGAGGTGTAGGGTAACAGTATTTCTCCTCTGGACAGATGTAGTTGGTGCTACATCTGGATGCATAAGCATATGCCAGTTGTATGTGTTGCAGGGAAGAAAGAATGAGCATAAGAAAGGTGTACAGATGGCCAAGGCATTTCAACTCAGGTGAGACTATCCATTGTATCCAACAGCATATGAATGCTGAAAAGTCTGAACAGCTCATTGGGGAAAAGCGACAAACAACCTTCGATGACCTTGTTGCTACTTGGATTGCAGTTCTGCTTCAACAGACAGGGTTATGAACAAAATAGGTTTCTCTGAGCCATATGCATCCTTGGCCTCAGGAAAACTCACTAAGGGCCACCTGGCTGACAAACTGATTTATTCCTCAACTTCCTTTCCAGGTTGCTAGCGATTACCATGATTTTTCGTAAAAACATAAGACTTGGCTTTCTATTTTATATGTATTTTTAAAGATGTTTTGGATACAAGTAGAAACATTTGGCTTGATTTTTAACACAGAGCTTTGTGTTCCACTTTGGAGTATTTTTATTGCTTCTGTCCTCAATTATATTTTCGTGTCCAAGAACACAGAAATCATTTTCTCAGTGCTGACCTGATCTAATATTGGACACTACAGCGTATGGAAAACTAATTCTGTCCTCATGTCACTGTATAAAGCTTCATTTAAGACATTTGGCAATATCATGGCCCCAATTCATTTACACTGTGCACCTGAACACTTATTATTTCCTTTTGGGAGTTGTGGAAACTGAGGTACATGGAAATATATTGCCAAAACATTTCTAGAAAGTATGAGATTAAGACTAGGTCTCCTGAATTCATCTACAAGTCACTTGTAGTCTATCTAAATACATGAATCAGCAGAATAGCATCAGAAAAAAAAAAAAAAAAAAAAGTGAATGACTGAAGATTCAACGATGAGGAAGTGAACAAAGAAAAAGAAAACTGTTCTTCCAGTTAATCCCAAAAGAAAAATTAATTATTGAACTGTTATTCTCTGAAAAACTGAATATTGAATTGTTATTCTCCTGTGAAGGAGACTTGTCTAGCTATAAGGTACTTTCTAAACTATTAGAAGAGAAGTGTCAGGAGATTGCAAAACCATTGTTTGCTGCTACTTTGGTTGCTTATGATCCTTACTCACAGTCTGAGTAGGGAATATCACAGGCAGCTCTTTAAAAACAAACCAACAAAGAAACAAAAAACAGCAAACAAATAATTTTGGTATTCTTCACAGACCATTCGCATTCCTAAGCTAAAGGAGTCTCAGAAAAGAGAAGAATTACATGCCTTGTTTTTCTGTCCAAAGAATAACTAAATTTAGCTTCTTTCACAAAAACTTTTTCTCATAACTTAGTTTTCCAGGGAAGTTGCTCATTTGAGTACTAGCAACTGCCTTACCTTCTGACTGTGCAAGATCACAGTCTGAGGACCACGACAGTAAAAAGTATAATGGCAGTGTTTAGTAGATTCCGCTGGGTTTTGGATGAGGAACAGAGAGAACTGGTATTTCTAATTTAATTATCTTGAGCTAGACATTTTCCCTTCTCTGTCTACACCTTATGTAATGTTGTGATTTGGTATGTATGTAAAGTCACTGAAATTCATTTTTGTTTCCTAAGTTACTTCTTCAGCTTATCGGTAGAAGTCTGTGCTCTTGAGGCTGGAGGTCATCAATTCTATTTATAATACTGAATGCGTAATATTGCCTGACAATCTTGCTGTTCAGAGATGGACACAGATCATTACAATGGTAAGGATAATGCAGTCTTATTTCAGAATATTTTACTTCAGGGTAACAGAGTACATCTAAATGGAAAAGAAAATTATTACTCAGACTGCGGCTTGAATTTCTCAGACAGAAGGCAAGGTACAGTCTGACACATGAATTCCATACATTTTCAAAAAGTTATAAAGATCCTCTTCACCCTTCACTGATTTTTCTGCTCAGCATTTCTATCACATAAAACTTACTGTATAATATCGCTGATCTGACATATCTCCTTTGGGAAGATTGGGCATAATACATTTTTAGTTTTTAAAGATTATTTTTCTTTTCACAATGATGAAAAGAGAAGCAGATTTTAAAAACTACTGCCATTTTAATGAAAAAAAATCACACACCAGCTGGTTCAGACTACATGCAAAATATGGCATGTGTGAATGTGCCATTTTATAATGTGACTGTGATTTGCTCCAACAATTTATCAATGAGAATTAAACAGTTTGGGAAATAAGTCGCACATTTTTGAACTTGGAGTTTGGATAGCATTCTTTTAAAACCTAAATGCTCCAGAGCACAGTATAGTTTGAAAGTCACTGTCAGAGGCTGATAGAAGTTTTTCCTGGAATGACATCCAATTAATGGTAGCACAGATACAGCCAAATATTTTTCTGTTTGTGTTTGTCCTTCTATCTGCTATATTTGTTTAATAACTTTATCTGTCTGGCCCCAATCAGTAAAGTATCTAAATACTTCCAATATAACGCCACAATCTAAACAGACTTTAAAAATAAATAAATAAATAAATAAAATTGTCCTATCTTAAAAGAAGTTATTATATGGAAGCAAAAAGTTATTTGTGAAGCCTGAAATAGAGAAGTACTTTTTTCAGTTCCTTCTGAAGTGTTTATCTTTTGTAAGAGTGCATTTCTTATCTAAGATCCATCTTCTTTGAATGTTTTTCTCCTTTCTTAAGTAGAAAAATAGTTATCATGATATAGCTTGATCCATGGACACAGATCAGATACAGATCTTTGAAATGAGACATTAGTGTCAAAGAGTTTTCCAGCTTTGATCTGCCACTAAACTTGTCTTAGTTGAATTACTGTTTGCCTCAGGAAAACTAGTAAACTCCTGACTATAAGAAGGAAAAGGTATTTTAAGTATTTTGGTATGGCTCCGAGATGTTCTAAGTTCATGTTTATTACCCAGAAAAAGTAGAGGTCAGCAGAAGCACTGGTGGTCTTTTCACTGTCACAATTTTCATAACTGCTTGAGTAAATGAAGTTCTTGGATGTATTTCATTTCTCATCCTGGTCTCAGGGACAACCTAGGTGAAAGAAGAATGGTAATTTTACCACAACAAATTATTAGGACTTCGTGGACTTCATTTGTCTCTGGAATTATTTGCATATTTTCTCTCAAGTTATTAGATCATTCCTTAGAACACGGATGTATAAGATGGATGTAAAACAATACATATTGCTTTAAATTTGTAGTGGTGGCTAAGATATAGGTAACCTTACAATATATATTGATAGCTAGACGTATTGTATCTGCTGTCCCAATTATTTTGCCAAATGTCTTAAAGAAGTTTTAATAGGAGTAAAGTAAATATTTTTTACCATGAAAGTGTGGTTTATTAGCCCATAATCTAATCTCTATTATTCCACACATGGTAGGTAGATGATGATTTTTCATGAAAAGCAAATAGCTAACAAAATCATCTGCTATGCAGTAGTTGAAATCTGTCATCCTCTCTTAAAAATAGTAGGAGTCTTTTAACTAAGACCGTGAAAGGCCACCATGTAAGATTTTTCATCAACTGCTTTGAAATAAAAAATGTTATCATGAGGTCAGTTTAGAAAATGGAAGTATTGATCCTGGTAATTGACAAAATCTACTTCCAATAAACCAAATAAAACTGTAGCCTATAAAACTGGTGTTCTGTCATGTATCAAGCTTGCATATAGAAAGTGCTACCTCTTTAAAATAAACAAAATACACTTTAAATAAGCTAAAAATAAGCATAAATTATTCATAAAAATAACTCATCATCTGGAACTCTGAAGAAGAACAGGGAGGATTACAAACTCCACGAAACACAAAACTGAAGCATTTTGAGGGATTGTCAAGACAGCACCAAGATATGCAGTAGGTACACAGCACAAAATACTGTAGCCATGTTACTAAGAATTTACAGTTTTGTGTGGCTTTACCCAATTATGTTGAAGAATACTTTTCTGTCACAAAATCAATTTGTCTATGACATACAATAGAGTGTAAAAAAATTAATCTTCAGCTATGTTACTGATGTTGTATTAACAGCTATGTTAGTAAAAAGGAAAAGGAATAGCTTGAATTCTACATTTGGTAGTGTGTCATTAAACTTACAAATTGGAGAATGAAAAGTGAAGCACTGTATTCAAATATTTCTTAAAGCCAACACAAAAATTGGTTAATTGTTTTGGGAAACATTTGAGCAGCTAATCAAGAAGTACAAATTTGTAATAAGTTAAAGGTGAAAAAACACAAAGATAGATGACTGATTTTTCCTGCAATTCTTAAATACATTGTAACAAGTATAATTCTTTTAGACGATCCCCTCATTATTTCAAATTAAAAAAAAAATCACATCAGGTCATCATGTAAATATTATCACTCTGCGTACTAATATTTATTGTACTATACAACTTGAAATGTTTTCTTTAAATGCTTAACCAAAGGAAGTTTGAATTTATACACAATAACAAACTGAAATGCCAAGAAAGAATTCTTCATTATCTTTAACAACCTGCTCAGTAACAACAGATTACAACAGATTTAATATTCCCTTCATTGTTTTCATTACCTTTTTTTTTTTTTTTTTTTTTTTTTCAGGCAAACAAAGCATTGATTTATAATCCATTTAAAATTTAAACATCAGCAAAAGGCATACTGGAACAACATATGAGCTAGACCACCACTAGGTACATTTGTGTATCAGGATTTCAGGGTATTTTTCCTCTATGGTAGTGGCAGTACCCTTGAACGCCTTCATTCATCTCCCATTTCCTTATGGAATTAGTAAATGCTTTGTTCAGACATTTATATAAAGTCTAGTAGATTTATATCAGATGACTAGAAATAAATCTAACATACAGCACTATTCAGATTTACACTTAGGACTTTAGTTTTCATTGATTTTTACCTAAAAATCTCTACTTATATTAAGGCTGCTGCTAAGACGGTTTTCTGGCACGTTGACCAACACTGCCTATTGAACATGTCCATCTATCATTTGTTGTTTCAAAATATAACAAAGGCTTAAAGTTACAACATTATAAAGATAGAATAATCTTTGTGAGTGTTGTGAGTGTGTGTGCATGTGTGTATTGCCCAGCCTATTCAAACCCTTGTACATGATGATAACTGCACTCCTTCATTTCACTGTAATAGCATTGTCCTGGGTTTTACCCATTTGGAAACTATGTATTGAAATTAATGAGGAAGTACAACATTATTTCCTCTGGTAGCTAAGCTGAAAAATCAGTGAATTGTGTTTTCTTGAATTCCTTCATCTTAAATAAAATTTCTAGTCTTGTGAAATAGAAAAAAAAAAAAAGTAATTTAGAAAGATAAAATATCCAACAAATTTGAAACTGTACATCCAAAATACTGATTTCCTTTTATCAAAAGCTACTGATAACAGTTCAGTTTCTTCAGTATTAACCCATCCTTCTCCATATAATAACTGCAATCAAATACAGAAGTATACTCAATACTGGAAGGTGTTTTTTTTTGTTTTTGTTTTTGTTTGTTTGTTTTTAATTAATTAATTAATGTATTTATTTCACTATGGTCACAGAAACCAAAGTTTGACTTTACTGTGCCATGCATACTAGCTGTTTTCCCAAGAATCTACAGTCCAATTGAGTGTCAGGATTACAATATAGTAGAACTGGTAGGACAGCATTTCTAGCGGTCTTGGTATTACAGACTGAAACTCACTTAATCAAGTAGCATGAAGTAAAATTTTAAACATGAGTCAGCAATGTTTAAACATGAGTCAGCAATGTGCCCTTGCACAGAAGTCCATTAGTATTTTTAGATGCATTAGGAACAGTATCGCCAAAAGATCAAGGGAAGTGATCCTTCCCCTCTATTCAGCATTGGTGAGGCCACACCTGGAGTAGTGTGTCCAGTTCTGGGCTCCCCAGTACAGAAGAGACATGGGCATACAGGAGAGAGTCCAACACAGGGCCACCAAGTTGGTTAAGGGAGTGGAGCATCTCTCTGTGAGGAAAGGCTGAGAGAATGTACTTTTTAGCCTAGTAAAGAGAAGGTCTGGGGGAGATCTCATCAACATATATAAATACCTGGAGGTGAAGTGAAGTGCTGTGAAGACAGAGCCAAGCTGTTTTCAGTGGTCCCAGTGACAGAACAAAAGGCAATGGACACAAACTACAACACGAGGGGTTCTTCCTAAACATCCGGAAACACTTTAATGTGCAGGTGAGTGAGCACTAGCACACTAGCACACGTTTCCCACAGATGTTGTGGAGTCTCTCTTTGGAGATCTTCAAAGGCCACTTGGACATGATCCTGGGCACCCTGCTCTGGGTGTCCCTGCTTTAGCAGGGGGGTTGGAACAGATGACCTCAGCCATTCTGTGATTCTGTAAAAATGTCACTGGAAAGCTGGATTGAGAAAAAGAAGCCTGAATCATACGTAGACTGTAATATCAATAGCACGCTTGGAAATTCATGCTAACACATGTTCTGGTACCATGTACTGAAATGGCACCAGTTAAGACAAGGACAACTGCATACAAATTTTGCCCAGTGCTATTCTTTTCAGACTCACAAATGGTTTTAGGCACTGATACTTCACTTCATCTGCATAAGTCACCCAAAATGCATTTTCTTTTTTTTATAAAGTATCAGATGTACTTTTATTTAGTGACTGCCTAAAATGAGAGTAGACCCCCACTTCGTGTGTGTGTGTGTGCGCGCGCACGCAAAGGAATCCGTATTGCATGAGATGAGCGTTTGGGCTTTTAAAACACATAAGGTGTGCTGGATAGTATTACTACTTTATTGTTTGCTGCATGTTGCACTGTTAGAAAGATATTCAGAGCATAGCAGCAGAGATGACAGCTGTCAGTTTGCCTTGGTCAACATGTGGTCAGACTTCCAAAAGGGCAGAAAAGAGATGTTTTTGTTTTTATTTCTCTTTCTGTTTTTGTTTTAATATATAATTTTTATTTTATTTTATTTTATTTATTCTTTTTTAAGGCTCAGAGGCGACTAAACGTGATTTGCTTGAACTTTAGAAACTACAGAAAGGTGTTAGACTGAAAGTGAGAAAATAATTTGACTTTTCAGGGACTCAGGGGAAGGAGTTGTTTATAAAATCTTTTATTTTAATCTATCCACCAAACAGGTTTCAGTCTTCATTATTTTCGAAGTTTACTTATTACATATTCAAAGGTGTTCTGGTATTTCCATTAACAGCCTTCATCGAAAATATCAAAACTGTGGCTGATTCAAGGTCTCAAAATGGATAGAAAAATTTCTCTTTCTTTAACTTGTATGGAGGAAGAAAGGTTGTTCCAGGAATTTCTAATACGTAAACTATGAGTGCAAAGAAGAACATTGCAAGGGAACATTGCTATCTCTGCAGCTTCCCTGTTACTTTAGACTGTTACTTCAAAGGCCTCTGGCTTGGTGCAGCACCCACAAATTATTTTTCATGTGTTTGTTCATTTGACAGATACACAAATTCCTGTGGTGTGTGCCTAATACCTCTGTCAGTGATGGCAGCAGTAGGTAGTCAATACTGAGTTTAAAAGTTTGAAGCTGTACTCCAAAGATTTTGGCCTATGATGCTTACATTGTGTTAACTAGTTACAATGAGAAACCCAGACTGTGTCCAAGATCTTGTTTTATCTTGCTTTTTTTTAGATCCTACACAGTAAAATATGTCCCCGAGCAGCTGGTACTCCTGCCGTCCCCCAGCCAGCCCCCCCACAGTACTTGTCCAGCATGACACCATATGGTATGGAATAAACCTTTGGCCAGTTGGGGTCAGCTGTCCTGCTTCTGTCCCCTCCCAGCTCCTCCTGAATGTCCAGTCTCCTCGCTGGCAGGGCAGTGTGAGAAGCTGACAAGTCCTTGACTCAGTGTAAGCACTGCTCTTCAACAATTCAAACAAGTAGGAGATCTTTCTTCTCAGAAAGAGCGGTCAGGCATTGGAACGGGTTGCCCAGGGAAGTGGTGGCATCACCGTCCCTGGGGGTGTTCAAGGAAAGGTTGGACCTGGTGCGTAGGGACATGGTTTAGTGGGTGATATTGGTAGCAGGGTCATGGTTGGACCAGATGATCTTGGAGGTCTTTTCCAACCTTAATGTTTCCATGACTCTGCAGTTACACTGACCAGAGGCTAGAGCCTGAGCTGGAAAAGGTCATGTGGAACATGTGGACCAAGGTAGATAAGGCTGCGATTTGCTAGGTCCTGCATTTTTGCCACCTAACCCAACCCATAAAAGTGGCCTAAAAGAAAGCCGGAGAGGGACTCTGTCAGGGAGTGTAGTGATGGAACAAGGGATAACAGCTTTGAACAAATGGAGGGGAGATTTAGATTAGATGTGACATGGGGAAGAAATTCTTCACTCAGAGCACAAACGCACATGGGAATTAAGGCTGAAGATGCACCTTGCTTCTCTTCTTTTCCATAAAGAATAGAACGAAATTACCTAAAAACCACGTGTTAAAAATAAACCTAGGGCACAGGATGGGAGGTGCAGGGCGGTCCCCGTGGCCTTTCTCTCTGTCAAGCCAAATGGCCCAGGGGAGCCAGCCCCAGAAAAGGGTCCCTCAGCCCCTCCAGACCTCCTCCTTCCTCCACGTGAGTGCATCTTCCAGGCCACTCCCAACACAGCTGCCCATATTTGGCCACGCACAGGCCACTCCATCACAGAGGCTTGCTGAGGTCACAGTGGCTACCAATGCCCTGCCTTTGCTGTGGGCCCTATAAAAAGGCCCCCCTGCCGCTGGCCCACCACTTGCTGAGCTTCTAGGCCCTCTGACAGCCAGCATCCGCGGCAGAAAGAAGATCAGAAGCAGGAAGGCGAGAGGCAGCCCTCGTTGGTGTGAGAGGACAGTAATGCAGTCCCAGAAAGCACCAAGAAAGAAGGCAGCTGATGAGGAGAAGTGTCATCAAAACTTCCTCAAAACGGCCTCAAAACTTCCTGGATGGAAGGCATCCCATGCAGCCAGTCGCAAGCAAGGATGGGCTTGGTCATCAGCCACTCCGAGCCGTGCGCAGTCCTTCCCGGCATCCATACAGCGACTGCAGGCCTTGGCCCTACCACTGGTGCAACAGCGGTGTGGGGCGAAGGCAGCAGGATCAGGCAGACAGCCGCGGGGAACACAGGCGTGCCTATCATCCGTACCACAGCGCAGGACCCAGCCAGGGCCATAAACCAGACAGCAATGTCGGACCCCCACACAGAAATCAACCTGACAGTGGACATAGGCGTGGAAATGGATGACCCCGTGGTTCAGCACCCCGGCCTGGAAACCTTACGAACAGAAGGCATCCTGTTTGGGCAGTCCTGGGCAAGGACTGGCTTAGCCTTCTGCCTAACACTGAGGAGCCCATGGAGGTGGATCCTCCACAAGACATGGAGGAACCAATGGAAGTGGATCCATATCGGCCAGAACAGACCTGGGACTACCACGGCGCATCTTTGCTCTCTGCTATCCGAGCACAAAAACAGCGTCGCAGGAGTGCCCGGCCAGCCCCCTACTCGTTGTCGCGCAGGCTCCATCCCAAACATTAACTTGGAGCCCCCAAACACCACAGACATCCCGCAGGCTTACCTGCAAGATGTCCCAGCAATAAACCACTCTGTTGCCAATTCTCAGGGGTTGTGCGAGTGCTTCTTTCCCATCCCCCAGCCCTTGTGCCAGAGGTGGCATCCCTTCTGCACAGAGCCTCAAGGAAGAGCACAAGAGAGGACCCAGCTTCCTTCGGGCTGCTGCGCTGGGGTGACAGGAGGAGTCCGCGAGGGCCACCATGCACCTCTAACATTTGTGCAAATAGTAGACTGAGGGGTGAAAATAGGAGTGTGTAAGCAATTATGGGTGACTAATTTCTTATCCTAGGAGTGAGTTTCTCTAGCTGAGTACTTGGTAACGACAGACGTGGAGAAGGCTGAGGTACTCAACTTCTTTGCCGCCATCTGCACTGGTAGGCGGGCTTCCCAAGTCTTTCATTTCCCTGAACCCATAGATGGAGGCTGGGGGAGCAAAGTCCCACCCACTGTAAGTGAAGAGCGGGTTTGAGACCACCTGATGAATCTAAACAACAGGTACAGGTCTATGGGACCTGATGACATGAATCCCAGGATGTGGAGGGAACTGGCTGATGTAGCTGCCAAGCCTCTCTCCATCCTAGCTGAAAAGTCTTGGCAGTCGGGCGATGTCCCTGGTGAGTGGAAAAAGGGAAACATCACGCCCCTTTTTAAAAAGGGATGAGAAAGTCAGGTCGTTAAGAAAGCAGAGGAACTCCTACTCGGTCTGGGGAGGAAGAATAAGATGAGATAGGCTACTCCAAAGTGGCTGGACCATCAGAGAAACAGGAAGATGAAGAGGAAGATATCATAAGGGCATCAAGAACTACCCGAGGCCTATACCGGCATGAACCTAACTGGAAATGAGTGGCAAAAGCACCCTTTTGGGACTGGCCCAGATGCTCCGTGCATCCTTGGCATAGGCTATCTCAGGAGAGGATTTCAAGGACCTTTTTTCTTCAGGGAGCCAATCTATGCAGGGGACAGGCGGAGATGGTTTTTCCCACTTGTTCACTCTGCCTTTCTCCTTCACCCGCCTCTTCTCCTCCAGGCTAGTTATGACAGTTCTTCCGATCTTTGAATATCCTGGGGATGTTCAGACCAACCTGTTCTTATTGTAATGTCTCCTGAGTGTGCTTCAGGTATTGTCCAAGGTTAACCAACTGCTTAGGAATGCCATCCAGAGATCTGAGGGGGTTGGACCCGATGATCTTTTGAGGTCCCTTCCAACCCCTACAATTCTGTGATTCTGTGATTCTGTGAAAATCATGCTTCCTAAAAACCTAGAAGAAGGAACTAAAATGTTAGAAAAGATGAATAAAAATAGAAGAACTGGATTGGTTAAAAATTTATTTTGGGCTGAAAAATTTTTCCATGGGCTGCAGTTCTTGTCAGGTGGCTGCTACTGCATGGGCTCTCCATGGGCTCCAATTCTTCCAGGGAATAACCACCTGCTGTGGCACTGGGTCCTCCAGAGGCTGCAGGGGAATCTGCTCCAGCGCCTGGAGCACCCGCTGTAATTCCTCCTTCTCTGACCTTGGTGTTCACATGGTTGTTTCTCATAATAATTTTCATCACCGCCTGGGCAGTGTTTTGCCCTTTGCTAAATATGTACTTCAAGAGACACCACCCGTTTCGCCCAGCAGAGCTGCTAGGCTCAGCTGTGTCCTGTAGTGTGTCTATTGGAGCCAGCTGGAACAGGCTGGAGCTCGCTGTGTCCAGCACAGGGCATCCCCTGGCCTCTCCTCAGAGAGGCTGCTCCTGCAGCTCCCCTGCATTACCAAAACCTGGACATGGACAGCTAATACAGATGGCTCAGTTTTAAATTTGCAAGAGGAAGAAAGACATTATAAAGAGTTTAAGGCTTCTTTTCAGGCTGCCTGTGTCCTAACCAAGGTGGACACTATACATCTAATTCTTAAAGACT
Organism: Cygnus olor; assembly: GCF_009769625.2. NCBI lineage: Eukaryota > Metazoa > Chordata > Aves > Anseriformes > Anatidae > Cygnus > Cygnus olor. The sequence continues at coordinate 145,230,559 of NC_049170.1, read as the reverse complement.
GATTTACTCTCAAGCAACATCTAATTCCTGTAAGTGTTTTAGATTGAATGTTTTATCTGTTGTGGAGAATGAAGTTTCTTTGGAAATAGATGAAGACGATCAGATCACACTATCCTGATAAAGCAATTAGGGACAGGAGTTCCAGCACAGTGCAGAGTGGCCCACAGAAAACTAACTCTGATAAAGGTCATTTGGTCTTTCCTCTACAACTTCCTTAGAGTACAGAATAACTTGCACATAGTTGGATCTACAGCTCTGCTAGGATTAGCTTAAAATTAGAGGTGTGATTTTTTGCAGGAAGTCTCTTAGGTACAGAATTCTCTCAGAACTAATATCTCTATGGAGTAAATCTTCAGGCTTTGAAGGAAGAGTGTGCTTTCTTCATCATGTTGTTTATCTGCTTAGAAACCTTAAGTGGATTTCTATTCCAAGTATTTTACCAGTCTTCTCCTGAAGTCATGTATTTTTTTGATCTTTAACATCCTTTGGCAGAGAGCTCCAACAATTTTCTCCTTGTTGCTCAAAGAACCACCTCCTTTTGTTTGTTTGTTTGTTTGTTTGTTTTGGAATTCATGCATAAAAGTTTCAAACTCTATTAGAAACTATATATATTTTTCCCTTTATTAGAACACTGTGCCAGAACTTCCCTTGAAATATGACTAAAAACTTCCAATTTCCATTTTAAATTTGTTCACGGCCAATTCATTCCCATTTGTTTTTTGTTAATTATCTGATAGTAAATATGTTGATTCTTTTAGAGAGTCATTATGTCCCTTCACAGATATCATTTTGCTAGACTAAAGTTAAATTCCTGAGCATCTTTTTTTTTTTTTTTTTTTTAAATTTCCTTGAGTATCTACCCTGCACCTTTTCTAGTATTAATTAATTTTTGTTGTGGATTAAAACAGGAATGGATGAAAGAAATAAATCCAGTATTTTGCCTCCTAATTCTGGAGAATCATTTTTAGATGCCGTTCCCTTATATTTATTTTAACTGTGATATTCTATCACACTCAAGGCAGCTGATGATGGTACCAGTCTTTTATAAGAAGATTTTCCATTAGAAATGTTAAAGAAATTAAGCCCTGTATTCTTATTTACCCAGAGATCTATAATAAGTGAAAGCAAGAGAATAGGTACAATATACAAGATATATGTGGTGGTTTCACACTGACAGCTAAGCTTCACCTCCACACTCCCTTGCTTTTCCCCCTCAAAAGAAAAGGGGGAGAAAATATGATTGAAAAAGCCTCATGGGTTAAGATTAGGAGTAGTTTAATTAAAGAAAAATAACAACAACCACAGAAACAAGCAAAGGCTGTGTGGACGCAAGAGAAAATAATTCTCTACATCCCATCAGCAAGTGATGTTCAGCCACATCTTGGGAAGCAGGAATTCAATAGGTTCAGGTTGCTTGGGAAGACAGACTCATAAGAAGAGTCTTGCACTTCTCTTTCCTCTTCCTCAGCTTTTATTGCTGTGCATTGTGATGTTCATATGGTGTGGAATATCCTTTCAGTCAGTTTAGGTTAGCTACTCTGGTGATGTCCCCTCCCTACCTCTTGCCCACTCCCAGCCTACTGGCTTTTAGGTATGGTGGCTGGAGAAACAGTCTTGATGGTGTGCCAGCACTGCTGAGAAAACTTTGGTCAACGCTGTTCTGGCTACAAGTGCAAAGCACAGCCCAGTATGGCTTCTGTGGAGAAAGTTAACTCCATCCCAGCCAGACCCAGTACACCCTCAAGCATAAACCAGTTGTGGTTAGAGACAGATCTCAGCCATTCCAACTGCATTCTGGGAATCTTTGGAGAAGTTCCAGGTCTAATGCCAGTCCTGAATTTTGTGGCTGAATCTTTGCCAAGATGCAGGAAGAACAATGTCATACAGGGCTCGGAGAATGATCTGGCATCTCAAGTCTGCCAGAGGTTTCAAGAAGTCTGGATCTATCAGTGTTATTGGCACCCACAGGTGTCTATATGAATGTGTCTGTGTCTCCATTTCTATTTTAAAATGCTGTTTTCCTCCCTGGGGCAATCAGCACATTGACGTCAGAACATTGCCCAGCACCTCATTTATGTCTGAGAAGAGAGGGAAACAGTGTTAAGAAGAGAGCTCAATGGAAAAAATAATATTCAGTGTGTGTTAAAAGCATTGAGGGAGGAGGAGTAAGTGGAAGAGAAGGGAAAGCTTAAGTCAGTATATTTATGTTATCCTGAATACCAGAAAAACATGATTATTTTGGCTATAAGTACTGCATTAGTATCTGAGAATGTAGTTAGGCAAAATTTTTGGAATATCTGGATACTTGATTATACATGGAATAGCTTGAAGATGTCTCTCATTAGTTATTTTCTCCATTTGATTTTTTTTCTTATTACCATTAACCAAAGTCATGATAAACCTGTGATGTCTTTTTCTTTCATCCAATGTGTTTTTCTTAGAATAATCTCAAGTATTTTTGCAACTAAATATCTTTAGATATTTATAGAACTCTATCTTGTTAGTCATAACACCATGTACTTATTTGAAACAGTTGTCAGCTGCAGATGGAGCTAGACTGTGTCTTGTTCAGTAATCTCTGGTGTTAATACACAAGGCAATCTATGCTCATGTGTCTTTTTGAGTCAGAAAATGACAGCATGGAGTTCTACAGTGTGTATATATTTGAATTCAATACTCAATGTCCAACCCCTTATTTTTATTTTATTTTATTTTATTTTATTTTATTTTATTTTATTTTATTATTTTTATTTTATTTTATATTATTATTTTATTTTATTTTATTTTATTTTATTTTATTTTATTTTATTTTTATTTGGCCATTATAGTGGACCAGAATGACCTTTCAGAGATTTTTGTCATTTCTATGGCCTAAAGCAATAGAGAACCATCTTCCACTTCTTGTAAACTGCAGTCACTTTTCTGTCTTGCTATCCTCTGCTATCCATTTACTGTTCTTTTGTTACATTCTTTGTCGTTTACTTCCTCTTCTTCCTTCCCAGTCCTGCAGTCCAGTGGGTATTTAAGAATCTTGGCTTTCATTTTGTAACATGGAGATTCTTTCTCTTAGGATGGTAGATCAAGGAGAAATAAGTTAAGCCCAAAGAAGTTTATATTATTTATTACTATTTGAAAAATGTTTTGTTTCAAAGCTCGTCTTGTAATTTAAAGAAACTTGATTCATATTTCAGAAGGCTTGTAGTTGGCAGTATTGCATGGAGCTTCTCTAAGCTTGGGCATGTGTAGAGGGACTGATGACAAAAGCAGTCTTTGTGTTCCGGTAATCTTGGACACTATGGTCAACTACAGCTGGCCGACATTTTCGTGGAAAAACTGAATTTGGTTAACATTTTCCTTTTTTTCATCAAAGAAGAAGTGAATCTCTACCCATTTCTCCATTCTGCTTTTCCAAGTTAACAACAAAGAGAAAGGAAATCTTGACTTCCCCGCTCTTTGGTTGAAATCAAAGCAAACAAAATGCCAGGCTTTCATTTTATTAATAATTCAACAACTTTTCCTTTTGTTTGAAATGTTGACAGAAGTAGGTTTTCATTTTCTCACCAAACATGTAGAATAGTTGTCCAGTGTTCCTTAAATCTCTGGACATTGTTGTTAACTGTTAGCATTGAGTCCAGACTTCTTATTCTTAGCACCACTAAATGAGCTGACAACCCAAAAAAAGGTAGTACACACCTACTCCCAATAAACCAAAAACTCTCTTGCTGTACTTTGCTTACTTTGCTGAGGGACATTGCCCTCTACAGCCTGTGCTCACGAACAGCAGTTTGGTGTTGACTTCACTCTGGGGCCTGGGATATCATGAAAGCCATGAAAGCTTAGTTCTGTTTTGGTTACCTTTTTTTTTTTTTTTTTTAAGAAAGTGAGCAGAATGTGTAACAACATAACAAAAGTAAATAGACAATGAAAACAAAAGGTAAAATTTAAGATGTTTGCCTGTCTGCTTTTTTTTTTTTTTTTTTTTTCAGGCAAAACTACAGTTGTCTGTTAGGTGTGCAAGGAATTCAGGATCAGACTCGGTCATTAGCGGTAAACCCTGAGACACTAACTGGTTAGGTAAGCTGGCAGCCAAGTGTTGAAAACATCCAAATGTGTCTCAAACACAACACAAAAGAGGTTGATTTACTGCTTTTCCTGCAGCCAAGTCTTGTTTCCATAGAAATAGCTTTGGGTTGCTTTCTGGTTTCATGAGTCCTTTATATACCTCTGGTACACTGTTTCACAGCTTAAGGGAAAAAAACGTGCAAAACTGATTCGTCCCTCACTTGTAAAAAAAATAGTGTTGCTAATCAAGAAATGTCATTAAATTATTCCTGATTTGTAGAACAGTTCCTCTTAGTGGACTAATATTATTTATTTTCCTTTAAGAAGATGCATTGAAATTGTACTATTTAAAACATATTCCACAGAAATTAAAGTAAACTTTAAATTTTACCTTTTTAATAGTAACTTGGAGCTATGTAATTCTATCAAATTCACACTAAATATGACAGAGCTAATTTTAGAGACAAGAATAAGCAGCATTTTTCACTGCATTGTTTTCTTTTTCTGTTTTTACATAAATATGAAAACCTTATTCCTCATCAAAATATAACATTTAAAGTTATTCATAAAAGAAAGAAAATGCTCATATAGTAGCTTTGTGGTTTAGTTTTTAGATGTAAATATTTAAATCAGAAATTTCAAATCAGCCTGCTTTTGGTGAGTTACATAGTACTTCATCTCAGGAAAGTGGTTAGAAATTCCAAATACAATAGTCTCTCTCAAAGAGAGATATGGAAATATAGAAATAGTCTCTCTCAAAGCCCTACTGACTTATAGCAGATGTCAGCATCCTATTTATTTTAAAGAAAACTAAGACTATAATAACAGAATAAAACAGGTATCAGGCTGATAAATATGTAAAATGAAGGCTATGATTTCTTGATAGGCAGAATAATAAAGGACATACCAAAGTTATATATTTCAGGGAGTTCAGCTCTTATAATTAGTTTGGATGAACTGTGTTCTGTGCTAGTAACAGAGACTAATGACTGCATATGAGATGCTAATGGCCTGCAACATCCAATGCACCCAAGCTCAAAATGTCTGTATTTCTCCATTTGTGTGATTTTGTGGTGTTACATATTAAGCTTGCTAAGGACCCACCTGTACTTTTTAGAGTACTTAACTTATTCTTCCAATGTTCTTGAAGTCAATGGGAATTGCACATATGCCTAAATAGTAAGATGAGTTTGAAAAGACAGTCCTTACTGAGATAGGAGCTGATTCAAAGCTAATGAAGACAAGAAGAACATTTCCTTTGATTTGAATTGGATTAAGTGGTGCATGTATAAGATAACACAATTTCTGCATCAGAAAGTTCACCATTTGAAAATAAAAGAAAACAAGGCAGATGGGTAGAAACTTATGGGTCAGTAGACACAATGATGTAGCTTTGCTGAAATTCAACAAAATCTTTTATACACATGGGACATCAGGAAGAATGTACAAAACTGAAATGAACGAGGGAGGGGATAAAGCCTTATGGATTTCAGTGGGGTTTTTAATCTATCCTATTTTAAATCATGTTTTTGACTTCAGTAGTCATCTCTTTTTCTTCCTTTTATTCCTAGTAATAGAGCTGTATGATTACAGACACTTTCCCCTGTTACATCCTAAGCTTTTCCAATATAGTTTCACTTCTATTGAATTTGTGCTGCAGACCCTACTTCCCTCTAAGCTTAACACTCAGTGTTCATCTTCATTTCAGTGTAGCTGGCAGATTAGTTCAGAACTTCTCATCAAACTCATCTAAAATTTGGCTTCTTTTGTTGCAATTCCTTCCTCTGCCAGTGATCTTGTGAGTATGTGGACTTCCATACATTCTTCAAAGAAATTTTTTAATAATCTTCTTTCTGAGATGTTCTGTTAGGGACAGATTTCATTCAGGGCTATAGTGGCCAGGGCCCACCAGTTAGATCTATCATATTCAGCTGTTATTTTCCTGTTTTATTCAAACATTGACTGTATTATAGATGTGTTCTGGATATCTCTTTTTATACGGTGCAGCCTTCATAGCACATCCAGATTTAGCTGTTGCTTTTCTACTGATCTACTTCTCTTTTCCAAAATGAAATCTTGGCCTTTCTGATTTTTCCTCATGGGTTAGTTTTTAATTTCTAATTGCACATGTGCTGAAGGCTCCACTGATCAGCATGTCTGGTAAGTAAGGAAGTTTGGTGTAGTTTAGACTGTAAATAAGGAAAGGTCAAACTTATAATTGCTGCAGCGCTGTACAATGAGAAACTCTCCAACTTCACTCTATGTACTTAATTACTCAAGATGTCAAAGAAGAGCAAACCCTCAGTGGACTCCAACTGACCTGAACATGGCTATATGGTGCTATCATGTATCATTTTAACTTCGTACAACTAGGTGATAGTAAACATATGATTGACTTCATTTTGCATTAGTATTATCTTTAAAGCATAAAAATAACACATGTAGGAAAAAAAAACCTACAAAACAATAACAAACAGAAAAGAGTTTAAGCAGAGTTTGTTAGTTTCCAAATACAAATTGTACATAACCAAGATTACTTTGAGCTTATTGAAAACATGATGACAGTGCAAATATTTTACCTTTTCAGAAATAACTAGTCAAAGGAAACAAAAAATCACTGTGTCATGAAACAGGGAGTTTGAAGAGCAATTGCTTGGTGCTCTAGTAAAATAATAATAAAAATAAAATTTCTCCCATTTCAGATAGTTGAATTATAGGTGCTAATTTTATCACACTATAATTGTGAAGAATATCTGTGTGCTGCTTTGAAGAAATGTAATAATATACAGTTTGGAAATCACAGTAATGAGGACATTTTTTAATTCCTGTGTTCAATGATCCTACTACATGTGGAGGTTGGCTTTAGTCATGCTATGCTACATGAAGTAAAAAAGCATGGGACATGATTCCTTATTGGTGAAGTTAATGGAAACAGGAGCTGTTTTTTCCTGAACAAGGTAGAATAATACCAAAAAAGAGTAATGGCAAAAATTTCCTATCCCATGTTTCTCACTTTCGATCATAGAATGACAGAATGGTTTAGGATCTACTTCCTGTGTGTGGCCAGTGGCCACATGAAAAATTACTCCCACTTTAGTTACTGTGCATTTGCTACTCTATCTTTTGCTGCTTAACATGTCTAGAATATGTCATATCAAAATGAAGTATACAGACGATTGGATTATCTCATTGAGATAATCAACTATTATCTCAATCTCCCAGGCAACTATTAGTTGTATCTGAGATTTATTAGGTCTACTGTTGATGTCTGATCATCCAAGCAAGGTACTTGAGAGGCAAGCCATATTTCCAAAGCATCAGGTCGGTGAGGCATTGCTAATGCTAGGGTATTGACTCTGAGGCATTCGAGTGCATCAGTATAAAGGTAGCATTAATGGTGATGGAAGAATAGGCGTTGGGTTTACATAATATAATATGGGAAATAAAATAATTTGGGAAATAAAAAAATAAGGGATAAAGTAGAGATTATGGCAACCAGAATGAACTGACAAAAAATAAACTTCTCCAGTATCTGTAATGACACACTATCTCTCTTTTGAAGTATCTATAAATAAATATGTTCTCATGTATTTTTCTCTAAAGCATGGAATGTGTTGAGCATTGTCTATTGCATGCATGTCACTGTTGTTTGCTTTGTTGTTCAAGCAGCAGTTAAACTGTTGTTTTCTGTTGTTCATAATGTTTCCTTATACAGAAGTAAATTTTTCAGGTGTCTGGTGTCCATCACATGAAACATTCTTCATGCATTTTAGGAACTGTAGAGTTGTATCCCCTTACCAGTCAATTCCTTGTTTTAGTGAGTTCTGTTGGATGTCCATCATACTTGCTTAATACTATTTTGAGATTAGGATAGAGAAAGTTAGTGTGTTCTGGGGAAGAATTTTGAAATGTGCTTGCATTCCTCTTCAGGGAAAAAAAAAAAATGCTTTGATGCGTAAATGAAAGGGAATAGCACCCTTACTCCAAGACTGACTGTCTGGTGGGCTGCCCCCAGCAGAGATCACAGAAGCCCAGGTATTTCAAATTGTAGGCTGTCTGACAGACAAGTTTGCCAAGGAAGAAGGAAAACCTGACAGGCAGGTTTTATAAGGCTCCTGTCCGGATTCCTTTATGTGAATCTTATCACACTGTGTTTCCATTAAACATTATCATTTTGATTAACTGGGAAATTCTGAGGAAATACAAGTTATTTTCAAGTGTATTTTTCCATAATGGAAATTATAGAGTTTATTTCTGTTCTTTTTATTCACCATACCATCATGATTTCAGTAAAATTTCAATGTAATAAGGAGTGAAAACTTTGGTGTAGAGTTGTGGTATTTAAAGATAGGCCAAAATGGAAACAACTATTAGGAGAACATATTCAGGTATCTGGAGCTCTAATTTCAGATTCTGGTTTCATTTTATTTAAGAATATTAATAAGCTTTTTCCTACAAATATGAAATGAATATATTTGGGTACAGTTTTGATATAAAAATAACTACTGCCAATGTCTTAATATAGTTGAAATTTTTGTCTTTCAGGTTAAAAAAGGAGGACATGAAAGATCAAACTTCATGGTAGGATGAAGTTACACTTTGTGAGATGTTCTGCAAAGGAGATTACTTACTGGGTATGGAAAATTGAAAATAAACAAATCAAAAAGTAGGGAATGGAGCTATTTTAGGGTAAAGTCTGCTGCTTTCTGTAGTCTTTTGGGAATACTTAGCAAAGAAAAAAAAAAAAAACACAATATGAAAAGCAAGACTGAGTGCTGGGAAGGAAAAATGTTGATATGCTAACTGTACTGCAATGAACTCCTCAGACAGAGATTAAACCATTCTGCTGCTGGTTACCACCAATAGCAGCAGCAGTAACCAAGAGAGAAATGATAGATCATTCTTTACTTCTCCCTAGAGAATGCATCCTGTTTGGGAACTCTCATTTTTGAGAACTGGTTTAATTGCAGTCCTTTTTAGCCTGCAGACCTATGGCATGAGTATAAGTAATGTGTAAAATGTAATGTGTAAAATGACTGGGACTCATTTCTTTGCTTTGTATAACAGCAGATCCTGATGCACATATATTGTGTTTTTACAAGGAAAATAAGCCAAGTGGTTTGCAAAAGCCCAAAAGCAGGTGGTGGTTTTATTGCCATCTACTGCACACAATGGTAATAATCTATATTGATAGTCTAATATGGAAATATTGTTATGCCCTGTTAAAATGCAATAAATATCATGTTTTACAGAGAAGTTAAAGAATTGCTTGTGAATATAATCTTTATGTGCATATGCCAAAGAAAAGTAGGGGAAAGGAAAGGGAGAGAAAATTTAGTTTTCAGGCAGTTCAGATAGATGGGCTGGCAAGAAGTTAGAATACTTAGTTCACATACAAATGTGTGCACATCCAAAGGCCTTGGAGATGCAGAGGACACCTCATAAACCTCTTCATTTATCCTGTTTGGAGTGCAGAGTTTCCAAGTTCTGGAGGATACTTCCTTTAGTGCTGGAAGGAAGATCACTATAGTGTCTTGGAAGAAGGAGGTTGTTAAAACTGACTGTTTCACAGTCTCTCTGGAAGAATGGGACTAACAGCAAGCAACCCACATAAAAAAATAAACACAAATATAGTGAAAAGCCCACCTTGCTTTACAAAGATAAGTACTTTTAGAAATATTATTAAATAGAAATCCCTCATGACTGACTAGCAGCATTTTCAGTGAAATTAGCCATGTAGAGGCCAGTTTAAAAGGGCAGGAACTATTTCAGGTATAAGCTTACTGGAAGCTGCTTCTGCTTCTGACATTTCATAAAAGGTGTATAGGTGCATGTATTTCAGGGTTGAGGAATTTTTAAATTCAATTTTATTTTTCTTCTTCTGCATGTTTCTAGTTAGGGTAACATTTGACTGGACCATTAAGTACTGAAGTCAGGGCAGAACCATGATATGACCAGTTGAAGATGATGCTCCCTGTACCCCAAGGTACTCTAACATTAATTAGAGCCATCAAACTGCATTATTAACTTGTGTGATTATGATTTACCTGTCTTTCATATTAACTTCAAAGCTGTTCTGGTTCTGAACACAAGCATGTGTGTCACAACTGGATCCATACCTGATCAAATTCTGAATGGATGTTGGGGCTGGTACCTGGTGTGTACACTTTAAAAGAGTTTATATGAAACATCATCCCACAACCTTTTTTTCTTTTTTTAAAGGTAAATTTTTTTCAGTCTCCTTTAAGTTACTAAGAATCACTGCTCACACTGAGAGAGGCAGAATTTAATCATGATATATTTTACAGTCCTCACACTTTTTAATTTGAGAATTGTCACATGCTTTTGTTTCCATTGCTAATGCACTACTGTAGTAAGGTCAAAGAAATAATGAGAGCACAAACACAGCAATACAGAACAAACTCTTCCCGTCCTTTTTGGAGCTAAGCCTTAAAAACGCAGATTTGAGACTTCTATCTTTATTTAACACACCAAGCTACTTCAGCAAACTATCTACGAGAACAGCTCATTGCTTCCAGGGTCAGTATTGTTTTCCTCTTCCTCTTCCTCTTCCTCTTCCTCTTCCTCTTCCTCTTCCTCTTCCTCTTCCTCTTCCTTTTCTTCTTCTTCTTCTTCTTCTTTTCTTCCTTTTTTTTTTTTTTTCTCTTAATTTTGTGTGTATTTGTGTGTACATATAAATATATATACATATATTAATTTCTTAACTTTTGGGTATCACTTCCGCAGTTCAGAAGAGAGGTTCAGAAGTTTTTAGTTTTCTTCTGGTGTATAGGGCATCTAGTTCTTTTTGGAAATGCTTGTCAGCTGGCCTCTTGCATATGCTCAGTTGAGTTTTCACTAGAAAATCAGTATCTCTGAGGAATAAATTGGTCTGATCAGTGGTTTTTCATCAGGGCTTCCTTGAGAAGCCTTTTTTTTTTTTTTTTTTTTTTTTCCCACGTTTTGTCTTTCCCATAAATAATTACTAGGGAAGCCATTTAATTTCCACTGATTGAAGGCAGGTAAACAAATTACTACTGTTTCTGGCAATCTAGTTGTGACTATACTTGAAGAAGTATAACTGCAGATATTTTGGGGATTTGATGGTTTAGCCTTTAAATAAGCTGTGAGTCTTCGGGAAAATGGAGATGCAGGAAGCTGATTTTTCAGGAGCAACGGAGAGTTTCATATTGAAGTTCTAAGCCTAGTAAACCTGATAAATAAATCTTTTCATTAAATTTATAATGTTGATTTTGAGAATAAAGGCAGAAAGAGTAATGGAAATGAAGATTTAGAAACTTACGCGTACAAAGTAGAAGTAAAACCTATAAGAGATCAGTATTATCAAACAGGGGAAACAAGGTAGTATCTATCCTACTTCTAAAAGAACCGACTCATGAAAACAGTTCTGTGCCAAGCCCATTCAACAAACATATTTGGTCTGGAGTAGTACCCTTGCATGCTCCATCAGTAATTATAACAGAGACTGAAGAAATTTATCTCAGCAATTACACAGCTAGTAGTGTGATTTCTGTACAATTTTAAAGGAAAGAAAAATTAGTGCTATAGATATGTATGTAAAATAGTATTACATACAATTCAGGATTGTTAAAGGTAGATCAAACCCAACCATTCTGATTTTTTTCTGTGATAGAAATCTACTATTATATACAGAAAAATACAGTGTATCTCACCCATCCTAACAGAGTGTCACAGGGAAAAATAATAGTTAATTGAAAAAGGTTGTGATTGAAAGACTGTGATTGTGATACAAGAATTGCAAAGAAGACAAATTAATGAGTAAAAGAAAGATGATGCTTTGTGTTGAAAGAACAATTTCATGCTGGGGAAGACTACTACTAGCATCAGTGTTATAAATGATCTTTTTTACTGTATTGTTTATGACTGACAAAAAAAGGAGGAGTGGATGAAAGAAACGTTACCTCCTCCCCTCCCCCCCCCCCCCACTCCCCACCCCCCCCCTTTTTTTTTTCTTTGTCATGGTTTTGGCTTGGACAGAGTTAATTTTCTTTGTATAGGCTCACACAATGCTATGTTTTGGATTTTTGATTAAAATAATGGTGATAGCACAGTGTTGTTTTAATTGTTGCAGAGCAGCACTCACCCAGACGGACTTTCCAGCTCCTTGTGCTGCCTTGCCCTGCCAGCAAGGGGCTGGGTGTGCACCAGGAGCTGGAGGGGACACAGCCAGGACAGCTGGCCCAGACTGACCAGAGGGACATCCCACACCATGTGGCATTGTGCTTAGCAATGACAGCTGGAGGAAAGGAGGAAGGAGGGATGTTGGGAGTGGTGGCATTTGTCTTCCCAAGAAACCATGAAGTCCCAAGAAGCCCTGCTTTCCAGGAACTAGCTGAACACCTGCCTATGGATGGGAAGTAATGAATGAATTCCTTGTTTTGCTTTGTTTGTGCATATGGCTTTTCCTTTACCTAGTGAACTCTTTGTCTCAGCCCATGAATTCTCACACTACCTTTCTGATTCTCTCACCCATCCCACCTGAGGAGAGTAAGGAAGTGGCTCTGTGGTGCCAGCTGCCTGCCGGGGCTAAACCACCACATCCTCTAAGTATCCAAGACAGTTAATCTCTTAATTTCTACCTTATAAATTAATGACTTATCAATTCATACCTGTTGCTTGCATTATGCTAGACTCTGCACAATAAATTAAATTCATCTTTTTTTCTACTGTTAATTTTTATATGGACAAAACATCCTCATTCAAAATGAGTACTCACATGACTACTATATATATATATATATATATTTTTGCATATATTTAAATATTTTTTTCAAATAAATCCTTACAGTGCAGGAAATTTGTAAAAGTTGCTATATTGAAATGCTAACACACAGAGTAATTACATTTATGCTTTTCTTTTTCTGAGTCTTAAAACACAGCATGAGTTAACAGTCATGTTTCATTCCTGTATTTCTCAGTTGTTGCCATTTCCATTCAGATCTATGAAGTTACTTAAACTAATTTTTCTTATTTAATAAACTGTACTGTTCCCTTAGAAGACATGTTATTTCCCTTAAGTGTGAAAAGGATGAAAACAACAACAACAACAACAAAACTTACCTTGGTGTAAGTTAAAAATGATAAATAATGAGTAAGCAAGAAAACAAACAACCCTATCAACCCCATCACCCCAAGCCACAGCAACATGTAATAAATTATCAATATAATAAAGCAATATGGTAAAATTTGCAGCTATACAACCCGTTTCATGGGAGATGCAACACATTTGAAAATCTGTTTTTTTTTTTTTCCATGGCAAATATCATTGAAATTACAGATAGCTTGCTGTTTCCAATGACCTTTTTGCCTCCACGTACCTGGATGTGACATCCAGGAGTATTTGTTCCACAACTTTATTGGGAAGCCAGGTGAAGCTGACTGGCTTGTAGCTCCCAAGATGCTCTCTTGTCTTTCTTGAAGGTCATCTTCTCTGTTTTTTTATTTTTTTTTGTTTCTTTTTCATTTCCTTTTTTCTTCTTTCTTTTTCTTTTTCTTTTTCTTTTTCTTTTTCTTTTTCTTTTTCTTTTTCTTTTTCTTTTTCTTTTTCTTTTTCTTTTTCTTTTTCTTTTTCTTTTTCTTTTCTTTTTTCTTTTTCTTTTTTCTTTTTTTCTTTTTTCTTTCTTTTTTCTTTTTTCTTTTTTTCTTTTTTTCTCTTTCTTTTTCTATTTCTTTTTTTTCTTTTTCTTTTTTTTCTTCTTCTTTTTTCTTTTTTCTTTTTTCTTTTTTCTTTTTTTCTTTTTCTTTTTCTTTTTCTTTTTCTTTTTCTTTTTCTTTTTCTTTTTCTTTTTCTTTTTCTTTTTCTTTTTCTTTTTCTTTTTCTTTTATTTCTTTTCCTTTTCCTTTTCCTTTTCCTTTTCCTTTTCCTTTTTAGTTTTCTTTTTCTTTTCTGTTTTCTTTTTCTTTTTCTTTCTCTCTTTTCTTTTAGCAAAGGTAAATGACAGTTCTTCACCTAGGATGGAGTAATGCTAGATGCAGGGACAGACTGGGAGATGAGTGGCTAGAGAGCAACTCAGAAGAAAGTGATCTGGGGGAAGTGATTGACAGTAGGCTCAATAAGAGTCAGCAGTGTGCCCTGGCAGCCAAGAGGGCAAAATTTTGGGTTGCATTAAACACAGTACAGCCATACAAACGAAATAAGTGTTTATCCCACTGTTCCTGAGGGTGTTTAAGGAAAGGCTGAACTTGGTGCTTAGTGATATGGTTTAGTGGGTGACACTGATGGTAGGGGGATGGTTGGACCAGATGATCTTGGAGGTCTTTTACAACCTTTATGATTCTAGGATTCTATGATTTTTAGCATTGGTGTAGCCTCACCTTGAACATTATGTGCAATTCTGGTCTCCACAATATAAAAAGGATGTTAAGATACATGAATGTATCCACAGGAAGATAACAAAGCTAACAGTCTGGAAGGCATATCCTATGGGTAGAGGCTGGAGACACTTGGGTTATCTTGGAGAAAAGGAGGCTAAGAGGTGACCTCATGGCTTTCTACAACTTTCTGTGGAGAGGAAGTGGAGAGTGGGGTGCTGGTCTCTTACCGGCAGCATGTAACCAATGGTAGAACATGAGGGAACGGCACAAAGCTGCTCCAGGATAGGTTCAGACTGGACATTAAGAAACATTTTTTTTAACAATGAGGGTGGTCAAACATTGCTATAGGCTTCCTAGGTTGATGACCCATGCCAGTCACTGTTCAAATAGCATTTTGACAATGCCCTCATTAATATGCTTTTACTTTTGATAAACCTTGAAGTGGTCAGGTAGTAGGACTAGATGATCTGTGATGGAAGGCCCCTTCCAACTGAACTATTCTATTTTAAGTCTGCTCTGGACCGTTACATCCTCAGCCAGCTCCTTCTTGTATCTGAATAGTAAGTAAATCTCCTAGTTATCTCAACTGTTATTTGCAACAAAGAATTGCCTTCAGAACACTTGATTAATCTTGTGGATCGTTCATACTGAGTGTCGTTGTCTCTCCAGCAGATATTGGGAAGGTGGAAGCCCATCAGAGTTCTAGGTTGTGAGCATGAATATTATCCCAGCTACAAAAGAAAGGCTTTACTTGTTTCCTTTTTCAGTGGTCATATATTTCCAGCAATTTATTTTCAAAAAGTCTGCCAAGAAGTTGACTTCAAAATGCAAACTAAGAAATTATTTGATATAAACTGATAACTAAGACCCTGCAGGTCTCTATTTTGATATGCCCATTGACAGTTACTAAAACAATTTAATTTATTTTCTTTCTTTGGAAGCTTTCTGTGTTTTTTTTTTTTTTTTTTTTTTTTTTTTTAATTATTATTATTATATATATATTTAAATTCTATTATGTAATGGAAGCTATATGGAAAATGTCTGGATCTCATTCTGCCTTAAAATGTAGTGCTATATTCTTTATATGTAAGTATGTAGGGGCATAAATAAGATGTTTTCAGAAGTTCTGAAGAGTTTTGAATAATCTAAAATTTTTCTTTACCTCATTTCTGCCAAATATTCAGACAAAATACAGGTTTTCTAAGTCACCAATTTTTCACTAAAGCAGAACTTTCACCCTTTCAGATCTCTACAAGCCTATTTTTTTCTGAACACATTGTGTGGCATGATCTTCCTCAGTTGTATGAAATATCTTATATGGGATATCAGATTTTATTTCTGTTGATCTAAAAATGCTTTTGATGTTCTTACATTTTGGCATCTAAACATTTTCCTTTGTATGCCATTTCCAAATTTTTAGTCTTATTTATATTCATACAGCACAACAGGTAAAGAATTAAGATAGATTGAAATGAGTTAGTTTGGGCAACAAGAAGAAAACAGTATTTTAGAGCAGGGTCTACAAGAGCAGAGTATGCATGGTAAGTTTAATGAAAATAAAGACAATAACTGCATAGTCCAAATATTATCAACTTTTTATATCCCTGCCAAACTGTCACTATATAAAGCTTTATATAAGGCTAGGTACTGCCCAACCTACAGGAAAACACACACACACACAAAAAACACACCTTTTTTCCTCTTTACAGAATCTAAATCTCACACAGAACAATGGTGACATAATTTTTTGTTAAATGTGGTTTAATAACAAGTACCATTCCAATAGACATGACCTATATGAGTACCCATTTTTAAACTGCACCTGTCCACATTTTTCAAGATTAGGACGAATGGATACTTGGCTGCTTTTCTCGCCATTACAGGTTCAAAACATTGTTTAATAATGTTTCTGGTAATTTTTATTATTATTATTATTTTTTAGCCAACGTTCAATTTCTGTCTGTTAAATTAATGTAATACTGGCATGAACACAAATTATACAGTATCGTCCTATATGCATATATGAAAAAACTTCCAAATATGTCTGCTGCAAATTTTTAGGGAAATTAGGTGCATACATATTCAGATTCTCTGCATTTTGAACCTCATGTTTAATGAAATTTAGGGAGTTTGGATTAAATTGTCAAACCAGTTGCCATATTTACACCATTGATTTTGTCCTTCCTTATGTAAGCAATAATTTACCCATTTAAATTAAGTATTTATTGACTTCACCCAATTACAGAGAATCATGGTAAAAGTGCAGACATGTCTTCTTGTACAGCCAAATGTTTTGGGTTTTAGATTATCTATAATTCAGTTTTTATCTTTAACTTCAGTAATTAAAATGGAATGGGCTTTTTCTTTTTGTACAGTTAATAGGATTTGTAAACTATCTATACTTTTCAAAGCCAAAGTGCTTTTTCTTGGATGGATTCAGCTTTCATGTTTGACCACTTTGGTTTATATGTTCATGATATCACGAAGAAGTTATCCAGTATGATTTTCATACGCACATACATTTCGCAAAGCTAAAAATAAATAACAAAGTTACTAAATTATTGCTTAAAGCAAATCAGTGTAAATAACTATTTAATATATGACATTATGAGTATTTTTCAAAAGGAAACTAACGTTATTGAATGTCAGACTTCAACTATATGTGATTCATTTCTCAGATTTCCACAAAATTTTAAAAGGTCATTAAAACTTATTTTTTAAAGACATGGCTAACTTCGTATGAAAGCAATTTCAAGCAGGAGAGTAATCTGGCTTGAAATAACAACAATATTTTCTACATAATTATACCCACAGTATACATAACGATGTCTGGGAGATTCAGTAAAATGAGTTCCTACTGTCTTCATGGAGTCTTGCAACCATCCAGCCATATTATTATTATTATATTTTAATCTAAGTTGTTGTGTTAACCCAAGTGACCCTGGAAAGCAATGAAATGAAACATTCAGTGGTTCTTTTAGTACTGGTATTTGCAGAAAATTTTAATGTCTTGACAGCAAAGAATCTTTTTACATTCAGACTCAAAAGATGACATATATATCTTTAGGTCATGAGCTGTTCTTATCATAGAATCTGTGCATTTGTATAGCAGACTGTTTCATACCCAGGCCAGAAAACTGCTGCTGCTTCATGAAAGTGTACACATTAAGCCCAAAATATAACACCCTAGAGATATTGGCCAGAGATGAAAAAACAAAACAAAACAAAACAAAACAAACAAACAAAAAACCAAAAAGGTCACTTTTTAAAATTTGAACTTTCTTCAGAAAAAAAATGGATGACACAATTGAAGAAGTCCTGTTTTTGACTTCTGTGGGCTTAGTAGCTAAATAACTGGAGTTTTCTCATAGTAAAGTCTTTGTTTGTCGTTTGCGCTGGATTCCATATTTTGAAGTACTGAACCTGTATTGACATAATTACTGATTTTGTATCCAAAAAATCAAAGCCTATTGTTTATTTGGGGGATGCAGTCAGCATGAGGATAATGTTTGCAAGGTTTGTTTTGTTTTAGTTTGGTTTGGTTTGGTTTGTGGTGTTTTTTTTTTTTTTTTTTTTTTTTTTTTTTTTTTTCTGCTATTATTCCCAGAGCAGCTTGAGTGGATTTTTTTTTTTTTATTTTTTTTTTTTTTGCCATGTCCCCATCTGTAGTCAGTGAGACAAAGGCTCAGCTACTGTAGCAGTGATTCCACGCTTCTAGGTTTTGCAGAGCATGTCCCAGTATTGTACGGCACAAGTTTTCTAGAGATGGTGGAGGCAAGCATGAGAAAACAACATTAAAAAAAGGGGGGGGGGGGGGGGGGGGTGGAATGCAAATAAATTCTTCTTCAGGCCTGTGGTTGAGCTGTAGTAAGAAGAAAACAGAGATAGGGGAGCAGGGCCAGATCAAAGTTTAAGTGGAAATACAAAACTATTTTTATAACTGTTGAGTTTTACCTGGTTGTGCCTTTGTCAATGGGGAAAGTTTTTGAGGGTAGAGGAAAACTTGTTGATAGGAATCTTTTGTAAAAACCTCTCCTACTGAGCCCTTTCCCATGTAAAAGAATGGGAAAAAAAATGAGTCTACTGAAATTCTTCACATTTTAAAATATTGCAATTTTTAATGTTGTTACAGATTATGCCTTAGAATTTGAAATTCAAAAGCATTTAATTTTTTTTAATTGTTCATTTACTTTACAATATGCACAAAGATATACTTAACAGAAAAAAACTTTGACAACCCAACACTTTTTTTTATAGTTTTAGCTTGAAAGAATTGGAATTTCCTGATTTTTCCCTAGCAAATAAAGTTTTGTTATTTTGTTGAAAATCATCTCTTCTAGTTCTGTTATTTTTTTTCCATTACTCCATCCCAAGAGCTAAGAGGATAATTAATGTCTGAAAAATCCTAATTGTAATGTGACAACTGCCACAATTACTCTCAAAGCATAGACTGGGAGAGAGAACATTCTACTGGGCTTTCCAGGTGGATTTCTGTTCCATCTGATGGCCAGTTGTCACCATAATTCACACAGAAAAGTTTTTAGTGTCAGGGAAGTGGTGCAACCTCTGACTCTCACTAGGTCCTAAAAAGGGACATAGATTAATGCATCCTAAATTAGCCATCCTAAATTCAGGAAGAATCAACTTCTAGAATTTTCTATCTTCCTCTGCATTGATTGTACAGGTATAAGTAGAAAGTCAAGATAAAAGCAATAGGCTGACTAAAACATTTACAGGAACATTGTCTGTTTATGTTCATTATGCATTTTTAACCCTTTTAATAATAAAAATATTTTAAAAATCATTATTACAATAGAATGTCAAATCCAAAATATTTTCAATTAAAAATGTCAAAATAAGTTGACTTTTATGATCTCTTTTTTATGTTGGCCTCATCTAACTGGCAAATTTGATCTGAGTTCCAGAAGATTAAGAATCACAGAGGAACATCTGTTTCACAGTAGAAACTGGAAATTTCTTGCAAATTGTTCTCACTCTAAGGAGTTGTTGACCAGTCCTAAGAAAATGAGCCTGCACGAAGACATGCTGGCTGAGTCATTTCTGACAGTGAAAAGTCCTCCACAAGTCCTCCTCATTGAATGAAAAAAAAGTAAAGTTAAAAAAGTTAAAGTTAAACCTAAATTTTGTTATAATAAACACGCAATATTTTTCACTGTTTTCTTGTAAGTTTTGTACACATTTGCCATTAGGTTTTTAGATCAGTCTAGTAAAATACGATGAGATTTCTAAAACAAAGCAACACAAAACAAAACACAAACCAAAACAACAACAACCAGTAAATAGAAATCTGAGAAATATTATCCACGCCAAAAAGAGTAACAGTTCAATAAGAGGTCATAAATGACTATGAGTTAAAGCCAATGGTGAAACATTTTCAATGACATTAAAAACAATCTTGTTTTGTTTGAGATAAGCAAAGAAGTGAGAATTGTATTTACTTTGTTGATCTTCCCTTCCCTTCCCTTCCCTTCCCTTCCCTTCCCTTCCCTTCCCTTCCCTTCCCTTCCCTTCCCTTCCCTTCCCTTCCCTTCCCTTCCCTTCCCTTCCCTTCCCTTCCCTTCCCTTCCCCCTTCCCTTCCCTTCCCTTCCCTTCCCTTCCCTTCCCTTCCCTTCCCTTCCCTTCCCTTCCCTTCCCTTCCCTTCCCTCCCCCTCCCCCCTTCCCCTCCCCCCTTCCCCTCCCCCCTTCCCCTCCCTCCCCCTCCCTCCCCTCCCTCCCCCTCCCCTCCCCCTCCCCCTCCCCCTTCCCCTTCCCCTTCCCCTTCCCCTTCCCCTTCCCCTTCCCCTTCCCCTTCCCCTTTCCCCTTCCCCTTCCCCTTCCCCTTCCCCTTCCCCTTCCCCTTCCCCTTCCCCTTCCCTTCCCCTTCCCCTTCCCCTTCCCCTTCCCCTTCCCCTTTTCTTTTATTTCTTTTCGGAGGCTACTAATAACTTTTACTCTGAGCGCCAAAAAAATATTAGCATTTGAGCCTATAAGAAGAATACTTTTGATTCCCACGTAGAAGTTCTGTCCTGGCCTTGATTGTATTGATTTTTTTTTTACTATTTTTTTTTTTTCTCTCCTGGGATTTAAATTTTGGTAATATCTACTTGCTGGAGCAGATACATCTTTTTCTTTGTGAAACTCTGTTCTAAAAATGGCAGTGTATTTACAGTGGTGACTTTCAGCTGGGAGAATGAGCTGGTGAAATGGTTAAGGAAAAAAAAATTTTTTTTTGAGAATTTTGTTACAAGCAAAAGGCTCGTCTGGACATTCAGGAAACAGCTGAAAACAATGTTACCCAAAGAATATGGCAGTTCAGTGAGGAAAAAAACTCCCCTTTTTATTTTTGCCTTATTGCAAAAAATGATATGTATGCAACTTAAGTGGAAGGTTGAAAATATCATTCACTGTAGCTGTAGAAACAGACTCTCATGTCTCTTTGAAGATGTACAAGGGGATGGTAAGAGAATCTCCTGCCTTGACTCAGATTCTTTTGTTTTTCTGCTCCATAGTAGCATTTCATTCATTTAAAGACATTCAATGCAAAATGTGTTCACATTCCTTTAATGTGAAGGCCCAATCTGTACTGAAAGGATGACAAGAAATGGCAGAAATATGGCATTCTACTACATTTCTGTAACAAGGTCCAATAAAATCTCTGCTTAAAAAAGCTGTTTTGTTTATATTGATTTTAATTTGGAAGTAATTTCAGGCACTAATTGCAGTGCCTTACACAAATGGACGATTGAATGACACTGTCTTAAACTGGAAAAATTACAATGAAATGAAACAAGGAATCTAATTCAAATTTCATCAGTGTCAGTTAAGACTGCCTGGTAATTAAGATGCTTCTTTAGATGTAGGACAGTCATGTAGAAGAGTTAGTTTCTTTGGATCTGAGAACTGAAGACAAAGCATAAGCACCAAGATATTGGATACCTCATTGAAGGTGTATCCACTTATTTTTTAATAAGACATTTCGTAAAGTTGTTTTTATTCCATGCAAATTAAGTTTACAGCAATTACTAAACAACAATATATCTTGAAATTTCAACTGCTTTGTATGAAGCAACATTTTCTTTAAACTGAGACCTACTAGCATTTGCTGAAATTTAGTTAAATTTAGCCCTGTTCACAAAACTATGAAAAAGAACTGCATCCTTATGCATTCAATATTTGATTTTATTTCTTCATTCTCTTCCCATGTCAAGCAGACACACAGCTGACATGGTGAGAGGTCTCAGTGTATCCTTAAAAATAAAAATAAAATCTCTTTTCTTTTTTTCACCAAGTAGCAATATGAAAGGTTCAGAAAATTAATATTAGTTCTCAGCACCTCTGCAATTCCTTCATTACTATCTTAGGCAATGGTTGAAAAGTGTTATTAGGCTTCACGTCTTTAATGGAGTATTGTCTTGAATATGAGACAAATATCCTTAGATAACATAGACAACATCAAGCCAGCCTCAAAGACATCTGTGGGTATAGATGTTTGTGTTTATATTTTAATCAAGTATTAGAAAAATCTGTTTACTGTGTTTTGGTTGTCACTGTGTTATTTTTACTAAAGCTGGCCCATTTCAGGTGCAAACGAAGATGGATTAAAGTATGAATGTTATAATTTATTTTTTTTTTTTTTTCTGATTCAGTGTAAGATTGTGATTAAATACAGATATTTTCAGTTATGTCAGATTTGTTCTCTGTTTCTGATTCTACAGGGAGATAGTAAGTCCAATGAGACATTATGGAGCAGAATGCAAACATTTGAAAGCTGATTTATTTTTATAAAACTATTTTGTTCACATCCTTTTATCTATCTATCTATCTATCTATCTATCTATTTAAGTCACTGCAATTTTGATCTAGGTACATTTCTGCAAAAAGTATGTTTAACAGTTCTTTAAAGGGTGGTGGTGGTGGTGGTGGTGGAAGAGTAATCACTGAAAGTTATATTGGGAGCAATTTTCAGTGAACCTGACCTTTTACCCTAAGGAATTTTAAAGGAAATTGTCTTCCTAGGGTTATATCCAATATCATTAATTTAGTATAAGGTGGGAAAAAGAATATCTTCATTCATTTCACTGGTAACTGTTATTTCCTTCATTCTGGCATTGCACAAAAAATTGTAATCAATTGGCACCATCAATTTGCCTAAAATGTTAAGTTATGACTATTGCCTTTCTACTAATACATCATTCAGATAGCTGTGACAAAATACTTTTCTTTCTTTTTTTTTTTTTTTTTTTTTTTTTTTTCATGTAGGATAAGTAACCTCGCTTCAGCTTCCAGAGTTATACCTGGACATACCTCCAATCTCCAGTTTATGGCACTGATTCAGCAAAACAAACACAGGGTTTAATGCCCATGGAATCAATAAAATAATACTATGTGCTTTCAGCTATGCCTGTGCTTCAAGGTTCTGCTGGATCAGCTACATAGATGTAATTCTTCATGGGCATCTGCTTTCTCTGCAAAATATGAATGAAGGTTGTCTGCCAAATGCAACAACAGATGTGTAAACAACAAACAACACTTGAACATATAAGTTATTTTATTTTTACCTTTTGCAATGTTTTTGGGCAGTCCCAACTTTTTTTCTCTCACAATAACCACTACAATATCTGTGGTAACTTCTGGTAAACTCTTTGGAGATTAGACAACAGACATGTTAATGCTCTGGGGGATAAGGGAGGAAATGGTAGATTATTTATTATTATTATTTTTAATTATTATTATTATTATTGTTATTATTATTGTTATTGTTATTATTAATTTCTTTAAGGGTAGTTGAGGCTTTTTTGCTTTGTCCTCAGCTTGTAAGCAGGATTCATCCAGTTTTGGAAGGCTGTTTTTTTTAGTATCTGTGGAATTAAAAGTTTCCTGAGATATTCCCAGTGAATTACATCTCAGACTGTTTTCTTCTTACATATATAGAATTTCCATGCTACTAAGTATATTGAAATAAGGGCATCGTCAGCTCCTATACATATTTACATTTGGTATATAACATCATTATTATTGTACCATAATTTTAATGACTTTGAAAATGGTTCTTTAATCCCCACTTTGGGTATCATAGTTCCTGGAAGTGCACACAGAGCAAGTAGGCCATAGCACTGAAAGAAATCTCATATATAATCTCAGTTTCACTCCAGAAAGTGGATTTTTTGAGGTGTAAGATTCTCTGTGACCCTGGGATCTCCTGGCCTTTTAGATGAGTTGGGACCACTTTGAGATCCCAGCAGAGTAGTCAGAGGGTCAAGGATGCTGGGAGCTCAGGAGAAACATATTAGGTCCAGCATCAGAAACTAGATAGCAATGCATGGTACAGAAAAAGTAAGCTTTGTGGGAAGCAGGACAGAGTCTTTCTCCATAAACACACAGGTTTTTAACTTATAGGTTAATGTATGTAATGCCACAGCAGACACACATGTAACCCCAGTGGCCTCAACAGTCCATGGGAGAGGTGGAATTGGGAGACTGTTAAGGAGGAGAGAATTTCATTCATTTACATACGAATTATGAGTCCTTCCTGTTTTAGACACTATTTATCTACTCTTGAAGAAGTCTAGCAATGTACAGGATAGACACTATCCATACTGAGCAGGAAAGCTCTGTTGCAGAGCAAGCAGTGAGAAACCACAGCATGTGAGCAACCACGTGGGCAGTACCAGCCTCTAGACCACAACTTCACTGATCTTTAGATGCATTAGACACCACTACAACCTCACACCAAACAACAGGCCTGAGAGCTTTGTTGTCCCACAGGTATGCTTCACCTTAAGCCTGGGAAAGGAAAAGTAAAGCTTGGCTAACTCTGAGCTGTCAGCTCCTATATGTATGCTATGACATGGACAAGGAATCTGAGTGAGTGCACCCCTGTTATTTAGATTCTTTTCTGCTGTGTAGTATGATCTTCAAGTTGCATGAACTGTCACATGCAGTGACAGTTATTGGGCAGAATAAGAAACCTTTTCAAAGGCCAGCAGTAAGTGCAAAGAAATTAGAACCTGGCTCAGTAAAAAGCAGAGAAGTCTACATCTCATATTAATGTCCTCAAGTACCTGCTAACATAGGAGGAAAGGGGTTTATTAATGGAAAATTATGAGTTTGGTAGGGATTTATGGGTTGGCTGCCTTATAATAGGATCCTGCTAGGCCTTAGACTTCCCCTGATTCATTTACAGAGCTAATATAAGCCAGATAATACTTCACACTGGAAAAGGCAATAGGTTGCTCCTTAATGGTATTTGCCTTTCAGATTCCCGTAGCAATTCTGACAGATTGAGTCTTCCAGAATTTTTCAAAGCACTCCCAGAAGCTGCTGTATAATGTGTCCTTCCAAACTCTAGCCTAAAATGCATCAACACTGAAGCAAACACTGTCCGTATGGTAGAGTTCCTTCAAACATCAAAACTTGAGAAATATCATCTACTTGTTTTCCATCAATGTCCCAAGGGGAAAAAAAATTTAGTTTTTAAAAATGTATTTTTAATAAATAAATTAACAATCTTATGAATATGCGTCCCCAACACTTCAACTGCAGCTTGTAAGATATCTGTGAGTGCCAAAAATATCAGATGGATTTTCTGCTTTCTACCCAATGGAAATACAGCTCCTACCAAACAGCAACAACAACAAAACAAAAAAAGGAACAAGACACTAGGATCTAAAATGAGGTAAGAATTTGATAATCTAAATTGTGAATGGTAAAAGAAAGGAAAAGAAAGGAAAGGAAAAGAAAAAAGAAAAGAAAAGAAAAGAAAAGAAAAGAAAAGAAAAGAAAAGAAAAGAGAAAAGAAAAGATGAAAAGAAAAGAAAAGAAAAGAAAAGAAAAGAAAAGAAAAGAAAAGAAAAGAAAAGAAAAGAAAAGAAAAGAAAAGAAAAAAGAAAAGAAAAAAAGTGGTGATGCAGCTGCAAATTCTTTGAGATCTGTTTTCATGCTCTAAGGTTTTATGAGGATCAACAGCCTCATAAGTGTAAAGGTATCACTAAGTATCAAATGCTGTAATAGTTACTAGAGCAACTAAACCTGCAGATTCACCAAAATTGGAAATGTTTCTTAGTTTAATTAAATATGATGTCTGTTGAGGAAGAATCTATGTTTATTTTAGTTCATTCACTGTGATGAGACCTTTATCCCAGATGGAACCTTTGAGAAATTCTATAGTGAAATGTTAGAATGGGTTAACATTCACACATTTTTTGTTTAAATTTATGTTTTAGATATTTATTTGTAAATTGTTTCTGTATTTAGGTAATTTAATTTTAATAGCAAATTTATTCCTAATCTGTTTTGGATATATCATAACAGAAATTTTATCTTGGGAAGAAAACATTTTAGTTTTTCATGTCAAAAGAACTTTTCTTTTTGGAATATAAACTTGTAGGCTTTCCATTTTTTTTTTTTTTAATTATTCCAAGAAGCATGTCTAGCAAATATATACCAAATGTTTTTGAAAAAGTAATCATACAAAAAAATCAAGCCTTTTACTTTCAAATGTGATTTAAAATTGGAAAAGTTTCTGTTGGTCTGAACCATTTGATATTTTGCATAAAAGGCTATAATACGAAACAGTAGGTAGGAAACTGAACAGATAGCTGCTGGTATGTGGTATTGATAGCCTGTTCATTCTTTAAATATATAATTTCCCATGGCATTGGCTGTATGTGGATACTACTCACATTTGCTGCTTGCAGCTTCTTCATCATTATGGCATTACATTTTCTTCAGTAGCTATATTTATTAATCAATCTATGTATCTATTTATTTATTTGCTTTTGTGTCTGTCACTAACTGATTGCTTGGTTTTAGATCATTTGATATACAAAAGTTGTTATATCGGAACCTTCAATTTTATTGAGATTTAGAATAATTGTTGAGTTATTACTGGTGAGATTTCTGAAGTCTTTTAAAATTTTGTTTCTGATAGCGACAGTTTGTTTTCAAGGTTCTATGTTTACACAGAGTAAAGCTAAACAGCATCATATAGGGGATTCTTATTCCTGATATATTCCACTCAGAAATCAAGAAAAGTTTTGCTACTGAATTCAGTGGGGACTCAAACTCCCTCTCTTTGCTGAAGGGCAAGTTGTATTTTTAATTATTTATGGAACCAGTCTTTGAAAAATCTTTCATTAGGCATTTCCTCTGCCCTACAATTCACTTAGGAACCTGGAACCTGGTTTATAACATACTCTGTAATACTTTAAAGCACTAAAAATCAATAAAGGTGATTTAGTAGTTAGCTGGTATAAGTTAAGTGTAATTTTGTTTGATAAATCCTTGTCATGCATGTATATATAAAACAAATCCTTTTCCAGATGCTAAATTATAACAAAGAGAACAGCTGGGACTGATTTCTGATTTTGCAAGAGCTGAGGAAAAGAGATTTGCATGAGAAAGGAGACTTCAAGAGACAGCAGAGTGAGTCAGAATAGCTTCCTAAAGTAAAAACTTAATTTCAATTTTTTTCAGGGATGAGAATATATAGGGTTATGGTGGCTGACATCAGTTCCCTTGTGAAACAAAAGGTACACAGATAACCCATGTTTCTCTTACCAAAGCCAACGCAGGTATACTAAAATTCCCACAGGTCTCCAGCTATGCAAAATGTAAGACTGCTGAAACAAAATTGACTTCTTTGAGTCCTTGAAAGTCTCATGGGTATAAGTCAATGGCTTTAAACAGTGGTGTGCAAGGAAGTGGTAATGGAAATGCTTAACCTCTAAATATCCTAGCTAAGGAAGTTAGAGCATTCTTTGTAACACAATGGAGAATAGTGTCCCACTTCAATCAGTTGAAACAATTGCATATTATAAGGCAATAAATTCATTTTAAATAGTACTTTTTTCATCCCAGCACACTTTGTGTAGCTGTTTCACTACCATGTTCCTGTTTGCCTTTCATTTTGCTAGTTTAAACAAGTCAAGCTCTCTAATTTTCACTCAAATGATAGGCTCTCCACTTCCTTCTTAACCTTTTCCGTACCTGTGCTCATTCAAAATATTATTTCTTCAGCATATGATTAGAATTGCCAGCCGTTCTCCAGGCAGAAACTCATCACTATATGTCTGCTCCTAATACCTTGATGATATATATAATCCAGGTATACCTTTGCCTGCTTACCTCTCAACTCTGAAGGGAATGTGGGTACCCAATAGCAAATGAAGTGTCATACACTCTGCTTCTGAAGGCAACAGAACTGTCAAATTATTCATCAGGATGTTAGTATAAATTTATATTTTGCTGTTGAAATGAATATCATGACAGACATCATGCTTGCAGTGAATTACATGTCATTTAACTATTCTACTCAACAGCATGCACACATTTAGTTTGAGCTGTATGAGACTCAGTTGTGTGATACTCAGTTGCTAGGTATCTCCATTTAATTTACTTGTCTGATTCAGTCATTCTTAACCAGAAGGCAAAGTGTTGCTGTTTTTGATATTCCTCATCACCACAGCATTACAGGACCCAGGACAAAGTCAGGAGGTATATCCACATTTCCTGCATAAATACATTTATAATCAGGTCTCTGAGAATTTGTATCAGTCACTGAGCTGTAGGATATTGTTAAAGGATGAGGCTATAAAGCCCATGGACAATCATAACAGGAAACAACGTGAAAGAACTTCTGCTTGCAATCATGCAGCAGGAATAAGTTGTGGACACTATGTACAATATGAGACTAATAGAACAGTGAAAAAAAAGAAAATGCCAGGATATGCTTACAGGTTGGCTCTGCCGTAAAGACTAGAAGCTGTATGTCTTTGTGAGTGCGAAAGAAAAATAAAGTCAACATATTCCGATCACTTTCTGTATTATGTGAAAAACCAAAGACACTGTGAACGTTGACATAAAGTATTTTGACCTATTAACATCTGTAGGCATAGAATGATAGAGTCATAGAATGGTTTGGGTTGGAAGGGACCTTAAAGATCATCTAATTCTAATCCCCTGCCATATTCAGGGATGCCACCCACTAGATTAAGTTGGACGAGGCCCCATCCAACCTGGCCCTTACAGGGATAGGGCATCCATAAGTTCTCTTGGCAACCTGTTCCAGTGCCTCACCACACTCAGAGTAAAGAATTTCCTCCAAATGTCTAATCTAATCTCCCTTATTTTAGTTTAAAACCATTACTCTTTGGTTTATCACTACATTCCCTGAGAAAGACTTCCTCCCCACTTTTATTGTGGGCTCCCTTTAGGTATTGGAAATTTGTTATAAGGCCTCCCCTGAGCCTTCTCTTCTCCAGACTGAAAAACTCCAACCCTCTCAGCCTGTCGTCATAGGAGAGATACTTCAGCCCCTTGATCATCTTTGTGGCACTCCTCTGGACTCATTCTAATACTTCCATGTCTTTCTTGCACTTAGGGCCCCAGAGCTCAACACAGTACTCCAGGTAGGGTCTCAGGAGAGCAAAGTAGAGGGGGAGAATCACCTCCCTCGACCTGCTGGCCATGCTTCTTTTGATGCAGTCCAGGATACAGTTGGCTTTCTGGGTTGTAAACTCACATTGCTGTCTCTCATTGTTGAGCTCATTGTCGAGCTTCTCATCAACCAACCAGGGGTCCTTCCCCTCAGGGTTGCTTTCAGTCCTCCATCCAACCTGCATTTGTGTTTTAGATTGCCCCAGACCAGTTGCAGGATCAGCACCAGTTTATAGTTAATTCGGAGTAAAGGAAAGTCTGACACTAGATGAAGTCTAATGTACTTAATTACTTAGATAGGCAAAATAAAAGCTACTCATCTCTGTAGAACTGGAAACACCAAAAATGACTCAGTACTCAATCCAAAGAATGTTATTATGTCAAAGAAGAAAGGAACATTGTAGTTGAATTTCTAATCAGGGTACGTGATAACTCAGCCTCTACTTTCTATGTTGGTAATCTAAGATGATCTTTCTTAGCATAATGTCATTTGCTTGAATGGTTTATTCTTTTCCATTTTGTATATTAATCACACACATTTCTCATGACAGATCTGTCTCTTAGCACAGATAAATGATCAGGGACCTTCCGCTCTGGCTATTGTGCTTTTCCCTGGCAAATAATTATTTCAATTCACTAGTACAAAAGAAATAGTTCTTTAAAACGATGATGCATTATATGCTCACAGCATGATCATTAGAACTAGAACATCCGGCATGTACTGTGCCATGTGTTATAAACAGAGCTATATTAAAATGAAAATTTCCCCCCTTTCTCATTAATTTGAATTGCTATTGAAAATGTCTGTTCTGCTGAAAAGCTGTCTGTATTTTCAACTTCCTGTTTGTAAGCTGTGGGACTTGTTTCAGTTCCACCTAATTTCAGGCATTGCTTAAATTAAGAACACTGTTACACAAGACTGCCTTTTCTGTCAGAGGAAGATACAGGAGCCTCCAAAAGGTAGTTCAACCCTCTTAAGAACTGAATTAGCTTCTGGAGGTATAGATAGCCCAGGACAAAAGTGATTCTAACTTAGAATGCTCCATTAGATGCCTCACATTAAATAGATTGGGTAGAGGCTATAGTGTGCAAACATGGCATAGACTTCTATGAAATGGATGATGAAAACAAAACTTGGAAAAGGAAAAGAAAAAAAAAGCATGTGTATAGAGTTATGTGTAGGGGGAGAAATCAAGCAAATTAAAAAGAGAATTACACAAGTGTAAAGACATTCAGACTTGAACATGAACCATAGCACCTGGAAAAGGGTCTGTGTGTTTTTGCACTTGCAAGAACAAGACCTGTTGTACCCGGTAATGTATGTGTACATTTACATCTGTGCACTTTCTTAAACAATAAACTTTCAAGCCAAGACAAAGGTTGTCTTAGTGGAGAAAAATATGACGTATGTCTCAAAAAGTGTTTGGAGAAAAGAGAACAAATTCAGAAGGGAAATGAAACAAACTAACAGGAGGACTGTCTGCTTGGCCAACACCACAGTGCACATCTAAAGATGTGCAAGATGAAAATTCTAAAACAAAAATTGCTTTAATGGGAAAGAATCACAGAATCACAAAATCACAGAATCATCTAGGTTGGAAGAGACCTCCAAGATCACCTAGTCCAACCTCTGACCTAACACTAACAAGACCTCCACTAAACCATATCACTAAGCTCTACATCTAAACATCTTTTAAAGACCTCCAGGGATGGTGACTGAACCACTTCCCTGGGCAGCCCATTCCAATGCCTAACAACCCTTTCAGTAAAGAAGTTCTTCCTAAGATCCAACCTAAACCTCCCCTGGCACAACTTTAGCCCATTCCCCCTCGTCCTGTCACCAGGCACATGGGAGAATAGACCAATTCCCACCTCGCTACAGCCTCCTTTAAGGTACCTATAGAGAGTGATAAGGTCACCCCTGAGCCTCCTCTTCTCCAGGCTGAACAATCCCAGCTCCCTCAGCCGCTCCTCATAAGACTTGTTCTTCAGACCCCTCACCAGCTTCGTTGCCCTTCTCTGGACTCGCTCGAGCACCTCGATGTCCTTCTTGTAGTGAGGGGCCCAAAACTGAACACAGTACTCGAGGTGCAGCCTCACCAGAGCTGAGTACAAGGGGACAAATACTTCCCTAGTTCTGCTGGCCACGCTGTTTCTTACACAAGCCAGGATGCTGCTGGCCTTCTTGGCCACCTGAGCACACTGCTGGCTCATATTCAGCCGACTATCAACCAGTATTCCCAGGTCCTTCTCGGCCAGGCAGCTTTCCAACCACTCATCTCCCAGCCTGTAGCTCTGCTTGGGATTGTTGCGCCCCAGGTGCAGGACCCGGCACTTGGCCTTGTTGAACCTCATACAGCTGGCCTCAGCCCATCGGTCCAGCCTATCCAGATCCTCCTGCAAAGCCTTCCTACCCTCAAGTAGATCGACACATACACCTAACTGACTTTAGTCACTAAGGAAAAGAGAAATTTATATAGGTTGGAATCAAATTGCTAACATGAGGAGTTAAAGATCATCATCTATAAAGGTGTCTCCTTTTTTAAAATGTGAAAAACATATAGAGTATTCAACGTAATACAAGTAGAAAAGTTTTTTCCCTTACCTGACAGTGCTCTGAAATTCCCAGTATAAAATTTGAGTGAGATTCCACATTGAGCATAATTATAATAAATGAATATAATTTGCTCATAATTGCATAAAATATGTAGAACAATTCTATGTAAAGCATCATCAGCAACAACAACAACAACAAAACCCCAAACAAATCCAAGATACAGAACTCTCAGTCTATTTCGATACAGTAAAAGGCTACTCAGAAGACACACCTTTACTCTTGTAAAACTGATAGTGCCAATGTATGGCTGTGAACGAGGATAAAGACGTAGTACTACATTTGACATCATGTGGGTTCACATCTCACAGGCTTCAAGAAATTAGAATGCAATTAGAAAACTATGACCTAATTGCTATCTCAGAAATGTAGTAGAATAAATCACACAACTGGAACACTGTAATTGAGGTCTACAATCTTTTCAGAACAGATAGGGCAGGAGGGGCGGGGGTGTTGCCCTTTATGTTAAGAAATGAATAGATTGTGAAGAGCTGCCTCTGAGAAACAGCCACGGACATGGTGACAGGTTGTGGGTAAAAGTTAGGGACTGGACCAATAAAGGACACCATGTGTTTGGGGTCTACGACAGGCTGCCTGATCAAGGCCTGTTGATAGGGCCTTCTTGCTTCAACTACAAGAAGCATCGTGCTCACAGGCACTCATCATGATTGGGGATTTCAATCAATCAGATGTCTACTGGGAAAGCTACACAGCAGGCTGTAAGCAATCTAGGAGACTCCTGGCGTGTGTCAAGGAAAACTTCCTGGTCCTAGACAGAAACAGTTGGTGTTGTTCAGCCTGGAGAAGAGAAGACTCTGGGTACACCTCATTGCAGCCTTTCATTACTTAAAGGTGGCTTATAAAAAAAGATGGAGGATAACTTTTTACATTGGCCAATAGAGAAGAGAGTGATAGGACAAGGGGGAGCTGTTTTATATTAAAAGAGGGGAGATTTAGATTAGATGTCAGGAGGAAATTCTTCACTAAGGGTGTAGCAAGGTACTGGAACAGATTACCTAGAGAAGTTGTAGGTGCCCCATTCCTGGAAATGTTCAAGGCCAAGTTGGTTGGGCCCCCGGGCAACCTGATCTAGTGGGTCGCATCACTACCCATGGCAGGAAGGGTGGAATTAGATGATTTTTATTGTCCCTTCCAACTCAAACCATTCTATGATTCTATGAAGAAATCAGAAGAGTTTTCTGTGAATGTGAGTTATGTCAACTTTCATTTACATCAGAAAAATTTAAAATATAACCCCAAATACAAGTACTAG
Organism: Cygnus olor; assembly: GCF_009769625.2. Taxonomy (NCBI): domain Eukaryota; kingdom Metazoa; phylum Chordata; class Aves; order Anseriformes; family Anatidae; genus Cygnus; species Cygnus olor. Next base: position 145,197,816 of record NC_049170.1, on the reverse strand, counting down.
CTAAGTCCTCACAGGGATTTTGTAGAAGGATTCTGTAAAAGGCTTCTCTGGGGACTGTTTTTTTCCCAAATCTTCACTCTTTCAGACCTCCGCGAAATAACTTTGTCCTGCTGTGGAGAAGATACTTGTCTAACAAGGCCTGTGCTTCAATACAGCATCACAGTTTGTATGTGAGTATGACTCACCGGACTTCCTCTTTACATCTATATCCTTTCAAGAAGGAGTCTAGTGTTACTGCATAATGATTCCACTGATAGCCAAATGACTTAATTTAAAAGCCTCAGTAGGCTTAGTAGTCTTCTCTGTTTCTTCCATTCTTACTTTCACTTCATGCTCTTTCCCCACTGTCAGCACATTTCGGCCAAGAATCTTTTTTTTTTTTTCTTTATTTTTTTCCCCCAAGTCTTCTCTTTTTCTCCCTCATTTGCTACTTTAAAACAATCTATCAACACTTTTATCATTCCTCTGTGAACTACTTTTCTACTTCCATGCATTCCCACGGTAGCAACAACAACAAAATGTAAATAATGCTTTGTAAAACTCAGAGTGCTGTCAGATGAACAGTAAAATTCAAGACAAATAGGTAACTTTGACCTTTTTTTTTTTTTTGATAAATGAATCACAAATTTTTCTTCTGGCATGCACAGGCACACAGTTTCAACTACCTTGCAAAAGCTGACCATTATAATGAATTTTAAAAAGCTATAGGAAGTAATTAATTTGAGGACCAAATAAAGATAAACAAAGCTGCAGTTAAACTTCACTTCTACATGCACATCACAGTGTTGAGAAGTTAAACATTGGTGAAAGCTGGCCAGAGTCAATGAAATTAATTACACAGAGAATTAGTCCTCCTACAGACATGGAAAACCAAATTATCAATGAAACTTGCCATTAATTTTAAAGGACTTGTAGATTTTAACTGGGGTTTTATATAAAATACTTAAGAAAGCATTTATATACTCCACTTGAGGTTTGTCTAAGCATATATACTAGGTACAATTTGGAATATATGAAGCTTAGGCTACAAATTTCCCTTTATATTTCCTACAAATTTCCTTCATAGCTGAAGGAAGTAGAAGGCATTAAAAGGCAATTTAGAGGGTGTCAGTTGTACATTTTACTATCACATGGTCTCAATACTCTCATCATCAGTGTCTGTTTCAAAATTTCTCTATTCTCATGCTTATAACTCTCAAGCAGTTCAGGTTTGAGGAAAGCAGAGCCTGGAGGGCTACAAACATCTGTTGGGGGTTGCATCAAAATGGTTGCATTCTGAATGACTTGCCCTGGGCAGTATTTCTATGCAAATCTGAAACATACTTTGACTATCTTAACCAGGTTTTTACTGCACATACACCATCTTTGAAACTGCTGGCATGTCCCAGTCTCATTGCATGATGTGCACTATATGGGCTTGAAGAACCCCAACTTGATTCTTTGAGCAACTTGATCTCAAGGAAGTTGCCCCTACCCCTCACAGGATATTAGAACTAGATGAACTTTAAAGGTCCCTTCCAACACAAACCAACCTATGGTTCTAGGATTCTAGGATTTAGTAGTCATTATTTTTGCATCACTTATAAATTAAAATTTTCTTAAAAAAATATATAACATATTTGCATATGTTTTGAATATTTGTGTCTTTTCTTTGAACAATTTAATACTATTTGAGTAAACACTTGAAAATAATAATTTGAATAATTAGCAATGGATAATGAGAAGTGATAAAAACATGGACACAAATATTATAATATCATCACTGAGAAATTTGACACCATGTTTCCTCTGGGAATATTTTTCATGATTTCTATTTGATATAAAATCTCCTGTTAATCTGTCATAAATGTTCTCATGATAAATATATTTAGTGCAACTAAGCCCTTGTGCATTTAAAAACAACTTATTGATGTGACTGAGCTATAACAAAATAGAAGACACATTAGGAGAGTGACACCGTACTTGGAATAACTTTGGGTAGCTCAGTTTTTCTTCAGTACAGCAGACACCTATTCAGAATGTCTGGTAAATTAATTAGGATATTACTGATTTTATGCTAAACTAGTTACAACAGAAAGGTGTAGTCAGAAAAACTACCTAAACGTCAACTAATTTTGATAAGAACATTGGTTTATTTTTCATTTCTAGCACCTGACTTTCTGTCAAGGGTGAAATATTCTAAATTAGAAAAAAAACGTTATACCAAAGATGATATCAAATATTTTATAATTTTCTCAAACTGACATTTTATCACATATTTGTCATATATCAGAACTGTCACCCGGACTATCTGTTAAGAAGACATATTTTGCTGCACTTTTCATTGAATTCTTAAATCACAAACAACCGGGAGATACCAGACCTTAAATCTTTTCTAGTTCGAAACTGAATAAATCTAATTTTTAGACCATTACTAAACAAGTGTAACGTGCATAAAGGAAAGAGAACTTTCCACTGCCACTGTGTTTTGTAATCTTCTAGTAACTCAGAATATTGGAGTTAACTGGGCATGATAGTTATGTTCGACGCTATAGTCCCATGGTCCAGAACATTTTTTTATCATACAGAAGTAAAATATAAATATTTTAATGAAAATGTTTTTAAATCTGAGTGTATAATTTTCAAAAAAATTACTTTAATTGAAAAACAGCAAGCAGACAGCACCTCCCATTGATTTATATAGAATGACAGAGTCATAGAATGGTTTGGGTTGGAAGGGACCTTAAAGATCATCTAATTCTAATCCCCTGCCGTATTCAGGGATGCCACCCACTAGATTAAATTGGACGAGGCCCCATCCAACCTGGCCCTTACAGGGATAGGGCATCCATAAGTTCTCTTGGCAACCTGTTCCAGTGCCTCACTACACTCAGAGTAAAGAATTTCCTCCGAATGTCTAATCTAATCTCCCTTATTTTAGTTTAAAACCATTACTCTTTGGTTTATCACTACATTCCCTGAGAAAGACTTCCTCCCCACTTTTATTGTGGGCTCCCTTTAGGTATTGGAAATTTGTTATAAGGCCTCCCCTGAGCCTTCTCTTCTCCAGACTGAAAAACTCCAACCCTCTCAGCCTGTTGTCATAGGAAAGGTGTTCCAACACTTTGATCATCCTCGTTGCCCTCCTCTGGACTCGCTCCAAATGGTCCATGTCCTTCTTATATTGGGTGCCCCAGAGGTGAATGAAGTATTCCAGGTGGGGTGAATAGACAGGAATAATATATGCTATCAGTCTGGTAAATATGTTTGCTGTGATCTAGTCTGTGTTCTTTGACCAGGTCTTTTTTGATATATATGTGATGACTGAAGACATATTGTCACCATAATGGAAAATAGTAGCTCAATGAGCTCCCAAAAGCTGTAACAGAGAATATTTGTACATTAATTAGTACATTGTAGTCCTGTGAGGAAGTACTGGCTGAGTAGAGAAATTCTTCTGTACTAACTGTCAAGGCACCTGCCTGTTTCTGTTCCCAAAGGATGCTTGGTTGCTCAGAAATGTTCTCTGAACAGTATTGAGCATTGCAGACATACTAATAGTCAACAGAACATATGCTAATTGCTTAGAGTCTTGAATGTCCTTTCAATGTCCTTAGAAACTCAAAGGCCCAGCTTTAACCTTCACTGAATGTCCTGCTAACCCTTAAGTAGTCCATGTTATTCTGTAATCATCTGGAAAAAATAATGTACTTCATTGAAATATTGCAAATGCTGTGTAATCCTCTGTGGTACATATATGCCTATTTTGGAAATTGCGTTTTTCTTCTGTGATTTTTTTTTTTTATTTCCCACTCTAAACATACAGAAGTTTATAAAATGGTAAGAAGAGCTGCCTGGGGGGACAGAATCCCAAGTTCATTTAACTACAGTGTCTATGACAATGTATGCAGATACCTATGGAAGAACACAAAATCACACTGGGCACTCAATAATTCACCACATACACTTACAAAGTCTTCTGCATAGCTGCCCCCTGTGGATCTCCTTTCTGTGATCATTTAGTCTCCCCATGAAGCTGTGTACACTTCCACAGCATTGCATATTCCCCAAGAGAATGGGTGGTTCTTGTTTGCTGAACACACATTTTCTTGATTTTTTTTTTCTTCACTGCAGTCTGTTCTCAGATTTACATCTGTAATTCCATTAACCTAAATGTAAGCTCCACTGGATCAACTTATGGTGACAGGACCTAAAAGATCATTTTATGGCCTAAACCATAGTATTTCACAGAGTTCTATGATGGGACTACCCTTATATGGGTCAAAACTTATTTGAAAGCTGAAGATAGCTGTTAATGTGAGTTTGAAAAACAGTATTCAAAATGTTTTTCAGAAGCATCACAAAACAATATGAATGTTCTGGTTTGGCTTTATGTACTCTCCCTTATAAGGATTTATTCATGTTTTACAGAAAGAATTATTTCATTATTTCTCTTTTAAACTGTAGTCTGTCTATAGTTTCACTAGAGTTCATAATGGAAAAAACAACTAAGAGAAAAGGGGAATTTCATAAAAAAGATCACGGAGTGAATGGAAAAAATATACTGGAATCCCTTTCTGGCATTAGAGCTTCCTTTGGGATACCAGAAAAGTCACATAGAAATAGAGCCACAAAACCATGTAGGTAACACTGACACATTTTAAGTGTCCAAAACCAATAGTTAGAAGAAAACCTCCCTCATGCTCAGCTCACCTCATAACAGCTTATGGAACATACAAAAATATTCTGAAATACTTTTATGTTCATTCAGCTTGTCTCAGTTTCTCACATTTCTGTTTATTTATAATGGGAGACAATGAGTTAGACCCTTACTTGGGCCGAAAAGCAAGCGGATTAGGGGATATGAGCACATATGCATCTAACCTAGAGGTGAATGGTTTTCAGTTTTGAAATGTACCATTTATATAAAAATAAATTTCAGTGAAATATGCTGGATAAAGCACTGGTGCCTTATCCGTCAGACATTTACTTGTAGCAACTAACTTTCCTTGGGAAAGGCATGAAAGAAAAGATTAGAATTAACACCATTTGAAGAGTAAGCAGAAGAGAGAAATGTTTGGAGTAAGAGGCACAAAGGGAAAGGCTTATTGGATTTTGGGAGGGAGGAAAGTCAGCTTCTCTGTTATCTGACAGAGATTTGCTAAGCTGACAACCTGAATTGAGAACTTTATATGTAGGTGAGCAACAGACTCAGGTTCATTTTATAAAAGCTGTCTTGTTTAACTGTAACTGTTCTTTGCTGCCTATTTCCTATAAAGAGTTTAAATGTCCATTTCAGAACTGATTCAGGTCTTTATAGAAAGGCCATGGGTGTTGGCATTTTCAGGCCCAGGCTGAAAGCTGGGGAATCCAAGAACTCACTTCTGTGCCAGGATCATGCAAAACATTCATTGTAAGGGTCACACAGGTGATAGATGAGACCTAAAAATCTGATGTTGCATAGATGTGAGTAGACTATTTGCAGATGTAAACCAAAGTTTGTAAGGACTTCAGCAGTCAGCTGTTACGTATAAGACACATCATTATGTTCCATGATGAGTACATCACTGTTTATTAGTATGCATTCCTGGCACAGGTAGAAAAGGTCAGCATTAAAATCATTATTTTTCTAATATCTATTTGGTACACATATTGCTGTTTGACAGTGATTGTTTGGGTTGTGGATAATTAACAACATAGCTACTGTGAAATTTGTTTATAAGTACAGAAAAAAAAAAAAAAGTAGTATTGCAAGGAATCTCTGGAAGGTATTCAAATAGTACACAGGGTTATATATTAAAATTCTTCCTTAGTTTCTGCTCAAGTCAATTTAAAGCTTGTGGAAGAAACTATACCTCAGTTTATTTACTCCTGTGTGTGTAAGCGTTACAAAATCTAGAAAATTAAAAGGTTTTCCATGATGTGAATTTTGAGTCCAGTTACCCATTACTGAAACACAAAAAGATGTGTCTCCATTTTGTGTGGACTATCACAAGCTGTCCCCAAGCTGCCATGGACAGAAGCTGGTAAATCCATATAGTGCAGCACAGAACCAAAGAGACAAGTTATCTTGGGTTTGTAAGTCAGATAACTACATTAGTGTAATGCTGTTATTTAGAAAATAATGCACTGTCCTCTTTACATTACTTGCAGCTTATAAAATTATTTGGCATTGCTGTCCTTACACCATGGTAGCAGACTTGTTTTACAGGGAGCTGGTTAAAATGTATCTGCATGCCTCATACAGCTTCTGCCCTGTATGATTTCATAGACCCAATAAGATCTTGGCCTTATGTATTATTTAAATACATGACTTATTTTAGAGCCTTTTAACAGCTCCACATTACTTACTAAGAAGAGACCTATATTCCCAGTTCTTTTAAAACTATAGAAAAAAGCTGGAATGCAAGCTACAATTCTGTGGAATTGAAAATGTTAGTAAAAACCAACAAACCAACAAACCAACCAACAAACAAAACAAACAAACAAAAAAACAACAACAAAAACATCACTGAAAACATTACATCACTATCAACCTTCTGTCTTCTGGCTGACACCCACACAAAATATGTGCAGTAATGTAGTTAGCAACAAGGAATAATTTCTAAGTGTAACTTACAGACATAGAAAATGCTATACTTCAGTGCAAACTGGAAAGACAGAACTTCAGAAGACTTTGCAGCCTTGCAGCTACAGGTTGATGTTTTGCCTTTTAATATCAGACCACATGCCTTAATGCAAGTCTGCATTAAAATAAGTGCAGGTGAGACAAATGACCAAGGTAAAATAAAAATTCCACTATTTTTAAATGTCTGAATACACATCTATTACATTTGTCTTGATTAAGCATAGTTAAAAAAAATAAATAAATAAAAATAAAAATAAAAAAATAAAAAAAGATTGTACTAGCCAAAAGCATCTGAGAGCACAGTGTATAGACTGTTTTGGATCATAACTGTAGAATATTGAAATGATTCTACTGGTCACCTTTGTATCAACTAAAGGTAGCCACAGAGTTCCAATCCAGAGTTTGGTCTGTATCCAAAAATTTTTAGAGTGAAAGTATACTCAGATTTGATTTTCCAGTTCGGTGCCTTTCCTAAAAATAACTGAACACACAGCACCAATTAGCATATTCCAGTAGCGTTCATGTGTGTTTTATCAAAAGAACAGAATGGTGTTATCCGTGTTTCAGACCAAAACAAGGTAGAGCTGTCTGAAGAGAGCTTTTGTTACATCTTGTAATGCAGAGTAAGCCACTGAGTTTTGCAAGGCCATTACATGACATACTTTTAAATAAAGAAAACAATTTATTTCAGAATGTCTTTCAGAACATTGCACTTGCTTTTTCCTTGTTAAGAGTTTTCTGTAAGTATGGAAATAATTTAAAAACATAAGTGTTTCTAAAATTTCAAGTTCACAATTACATTTTCTTTTTAATTGACAAAATAGTTCGAGAAGACACTTCTGGAATTTGCAAGTTCTGCAGAGGGCTTTGGAATGGAATCCAGTTGATTTCTAATGTAGGAAACATCTTGATCTCACTAATAGCAAACAATTTTAAAGCTAACATCAAAATAGTACTCAGACCTTCTATGAAAATTCTTATGGTTTTAATCAATGTTTCTAAATCAATATATATGTCCTAGGTCAAAGCCAAATTTTAAAATGAGACTGATACATGAGTGAGCAAATGTGAAACAGAATTTCTAATTTTGCTTTTCATTCTTCAATTTGTAGAATATATATGTATTTTTCTCAAAAATTGATGTTTGAAAAGGTGAGAGATGCTGTCACAACTTTTATTCAATCTGTGTGCCTTTATGTCTATATCTATCCAAACTTCCTCATAAGTTTTGCAGGTAGCCTAGAAAAAGAAGGTTTTCAGGTTTAGCCATTTAAAATTGTATTATACTTTTTTTTTTTTTCATTTAAATGTTTGTCATAGTGTATCTTTGTTAATAAATTGAAAAACCCACTTTTCATTATTACTATCTTGCCTGTCAGTAGAAAGTATTTACATATTATTGTTCTAAAATTCACTTACAGCTGTTAGAGGAAACAAAATGATATGTAGATAACAGGTTAAACATATAATGTAGAAGCCCTAAGGTTTTTAGTCTTGGGAGATGTTATATTTCCATGACAGTACAAGGTTATAATATAAATAAATGAAGAGTTACAGTCTGTTAGTCAGGCATGCTGGATTGGATTTAAGGCATGTTAAACACTTTTGCAGTAAGTAAATGAATACTGCCGATGAAATGAAAGAGATACAGTAGGTATTCTGGGGTCTGATACCATTTAGACTACTTACTCAAGCATCCAGTAATAAGATTGTATTTAGAAGAAGGCTTAAGGCTATTTGAACCTTTACATGACTTTTTAGCAATAAAGAAGGTTCTAATGAAATTTGCAGTCAGAGAAACCCATATGGTACAAAAATAAAATGACATATTTAAAAACTGAGTTCATGGAGGAAAGGTGGAAAGGGACTTGAAACGCTTGTGACTTCTATATATACGTGTTGCTTTTGGGGAGGCAGACTCTTTTTTGTTTTTGTTTTGTGTTTTTGTTTTGGAAGTGGTAAGTCAGAGTTACAGAAAGCAGGGAATAAAACTCAGAAAGCAAGATATAAAAACTTTTGTTGTTAAGAACAGGTAAAAAAGATGACCAGTTGGCCAAGAAAGAGACAGAATTTGAGTGGAAATCATGATCATAGACTTTACGGGATCACTATGGAGACAAGGAACACAGAACATTTCCTGCAAAGCACTGAAATTTGCAAAGTGTAAGATAGGCCTGTCCCAAACCATACAGCTTTCAAGAGCTGTTCATCCTTAGTATATAGTAGTCAGTGTATTAAACAAAGGTTACGATAAATTAGAAAATTCTTATAGTAAAACACTTATCTGTATGGTTTGATTGGTAAAGCTGCATTGAATTACTTTATTTCATGCTCTTCTGAAATTGCTAGGCATTGGATGACTTCTTTACATTTAAATTGTGCTGATTAGGCCAGTTTTACCTTAATAACTCCATGATAGTGACCGCCTTATCTTGCCCTTTAATTTTAAAATTAATGAAGTAATCATTTATCCTGGTCTCTTTCTGCGTTCTGCCCAATTACTTTAGTGCTGAATGGTACTTTGCATTTTTGCTGGTCCATTAGTCCCCTATCATGCTCTTTCTAGACTTCTTTGTTCAACTGAAGGATAATTAAATAGTGTCTTTTAGAATCTTTATAACCTTGGCACATAAATTTCCTTTGCAAACAGTTTAACCTAATAGATAAATGTTACTTTTCAGTACTTATTTTTGTTTGCTTCTGATTGTTTAAGGTATCTAACTCCAAACCGTTGGAGTTAAATTACCATCCACCTTGCATTAATATTTTGATTTTACATATTGATCCACCTCTTGACTGTTAGATTTCAGAAAACACATCCCTACATTGAAGATCCATGGAAAAGAGCTGTTACATTTTGACTTCAAAATGTGGCAGACTTTGGACTGCCTAGAGAGAACTAATAGGAATTTTGCAGCATTGGACTGAAAGTGAATGAAGCAAATTTAACACTGGCTAGTTCATCATTCAAGGCTTGAAACTAAATGCAGAGCAGTCCTCTGTGGAGTTTATGAAATAGGGCTGCAGCAACCCGTTTACAAAAGATTTGCACTATTAGGAGCCAACCTCTTTCTGCTTGCTTGGTCAGTCTCACAAGTTCATTGCTTATGGTCTGAATGAAAAGCAAATTTTGAAGCTTGATGGCATATATTCAGACTATGTTCTATACTGTGAAATGTGGTTGTTTTACCTAGGAATCGTGAAGTTTGTGAAGAAGAGCTATGTGGTGCAAAAAGAAAAAAAGCTTTGCTTTTTATAATGTTTTTTCTTATCTTGTAATTTTTTTTCTGTTGCAATTTAATTTAATTCTTCCTAAGTTCATATACATGCAGACCTGTTAGAGAGAGGGAGATAATGGTTATTGGAGAAATGATGATATGCACACATATTAGGTTCAGAGATTAATAAGTTAAGAAGAACCCTATATATTTAATGCAGTATACAATATATTCAGATGTACTACACCCATATTTTAATAAGAACACGTCATGTGACTGACATTTTCTGAGTTTTCATGCTCATGTGATCAAACATAACTGCATTGCCAGTATCTAAGCTGAAGATTGGACCTCCATTTACACACTGTACTGTCATCTTATTCAATATAAAGTTTTGTAGTGAATTTCTTTGTTCCTATTTTTGCCCAAAAAGTAGCATTTGAGTGCTCATGCATTGAAATAAGTAGATGTGGAGTGTTTTTTGAGAACATATGATGTAAAGATTTTGGAGAAGATTTTGCAGAAGAAATTCAGCCTACCATTATGTTGAGCATATTGGTCCAACATACCATTTTACATGTGAATACAGAAACTAATTAGCAAGTGCACATTTCTTGTGAAGTCATATAATTTTTCTATCTTCAATAAATGTATTTATTAGCTGAAATCCTGGTCCTCTAAAGACAAAGGCAAAAACTGTTAATGATCTCAACAGTGTCAGGCATTTACCATTACCACTATCTTTTCAAATAGCGATGTGCTCTGCACTATGAAGGAAAAACAAAGAATTCTCCTTTACCATTTATCTCTGGCATTTTTCTGGATGACAAGGCTCAAAATGCTTTTAATTGATTAAAAAGAAGCACTGACTACAACACTGAGACATGCTGGTCTAGTGTAGTCTGACCTCTCACATAACACAGGCTACAATTTCATTAAGTGGCAACTACATAAAGCCTTTATCTTCTGCTGCTTTATTACATATTTTTGGCTATCTAATCTTGATTTAAAGACTGCTTATGATGGAGAACATATAAATGCTCGACTATATCAATTTCTATATGTTCTGCTAATAGCTTCACTTTTGTAATTCTATTTATTCAGTATAATGTGTGCCCTGTACAAGCAATTTGAAAAAAAACAAAACAAAACAGACAAACAAAAAAAAACTACCATCACCACCACCACCTCAACAACAAAACAAAAGAATAGCCTAGTGCTGTTCTTAAATCACCATATGAATATATATTTTTCTTTATTTGTTTCTGTAGCTATTATATATCCTCTCTCTCTCTCTCTCTCTCTCTCTCTCTCTCTCTCTAATTTTGTTCATTTTACCAGGTGATATTGAAAGGAGATATCTGACTAACCAATTAATTCCTCTCAATCATTCTGGATGAGGAATGCTAATTCACAACTGGCAGGCATCCCAAATCCACTTTGGCAATTTAAACCAACCTATGTTATTCCTTTGTCATTCATGATTTTTTAAACTGAAAATATTCTATTGTGAAAATTAGTTGGTGAGCATATCTAGCTTTAATTCAAAAGAAAAGTTAAAAAAAAAAAAAAAGCAGATACATAATTTTCAGATTCTTTTGTCAAAATTGCATTTTTAAAAAATGTATTCAAAATAAATTTAAGATGGATGATAATCTATATTACTGCCACATTATTTATTGTAAGGTAAATAAAAAATATTTTTTATTTACCCCAGCTCCCCTCAACTTTCTTTCAGGTAGCTGTAGAGAGCAATAAGGTCTCTCTCCCCTGAGCCTCCTCTTCTCCATACTACACAACCCCAGTTCCCTCAGCCACTCCTCACAGGACTTGAGTTCCAGATCCTTCACCAGCTTTGTAGCCCTTCTCTGGACAGGTTACAGGGCCTCAATGTCCTTCTTGGACTGAGGGGCCCAAAGCTGAATGCAGTACGGCCTCACCAGAGCAAAGTACAGGGGGGTAATTATCTCCCTGGCCCTGCTGGTTACATTGTTCCTGATACAAGCCAGGATGCCTTTGGTCTTCTTGGCCACCTGGGCACACTGCTGGCTCATGTTCAGGAGAGCATGGACCAACACCCCTAGATCTTTTTCCTCTGCACAGCTTTCCAGACACTCTGCCCCAAGCCTGTAGCACTGCATGGGGTTGTTGTGACCAAAGTGCAGGATCCAGCACTTAGCCATGTTCAACTTCATCCCACTGGCCTCTGCCCATCGATCTTACCTGTCCAGGTCCCTCTGTAGGGCCTACCTACCCTCCAGCAGATCAACACTTCCCCCCCAGCTTGTTGTCATCTGCAAACTTATTGAGGGTGCAATCAATTCCCTCATCCAAATCATTAATAAAGATATTAAAGAGGATGGGCCCCAACACTGGAGCCAGTGTTGCAATGGATAATGCGTCTGACTATGGATCAGAAGATCTTCCCTTCCCTTCCCTTCCCTTCCCTTCCCTTCCCTTCCCTTCCCTTCCCTTCCCTTCCCTTCCCTTCCCTTCCCTTCCCTTCCCTTCCCTTCCCTTCCCTTCCCTTCCCTTCCCTTCCCTTCCCTTCCCTTCCCTTCCCTTCCCTTCCCTTCCCTTCCCTTCCCTTCCCTTCCCTTCCCTTCCCTTCCCTTCCCTTCCCTTCCCTTCCCTTCCCCTTCCCCTCCCTTCCCTTCCATTCCCTTCTTTCCCTTCTCCTCCCTCCCCCTCCCCTTCCCCTTCCCCTTCCCCCTCCCCTTCCCCTTCCCCTTCCCCTTCCCCTTCCCATTCCCCTTCCCCTTCCCCTTCCCCTTCCCCTTCCCCTTCCCCCTCCCCTTCCCCTTCCCCTTCCCCTTCCCCTTCCCCTTCCCCTTCCCCTTCCCCTTCCCCTTCCCCTTCCCCTTCCCCTTCCCCTTCCCCTTCCCCTTCCCCTTCCCCTTCCCCTTCCCCTTCCCCCTCCCCTTCCCCTCCCCTCCCCTTCCCCTTCCCCTTCCCCTTCCCCTTCCCCTTCCCCTTCCCCTTCCCCTTCCCCTTCCCCTTCCCCTTCCCCTTCCCCTTCCCCTTCCCCTTCCCCTTCCCCTTCCCCTTCCCCTTCCCCTTCCCCTTCCCCTTCCCCTTCCCCTTCCCCTTCCCCTTCCCCTTCCCCTTCCCCTTCCCCTTCCCCTTCCCCTTCCCCTTCCCCTTCCCCTTCCCCCTCCCCTTCCCCCTCCCCTTCCCCTTCCCCTTCCCCTTCCCCTTCCCCTTCCCCTTCCCCTTCCCCTTCCCCTTCCCCTTCCCCTTCCCCTTCCCCTTCCCCTTCCCCTTCCCCTTCCCCTTCCCCTTCCCCTTCCCCTTCCCCTTCCCCTTCCCCCTTTTTAAAAATATATATTTTATTTTTTTTTTCATTTTAAATGAATAAAGCTTTGCCCTGGCTACCCTTTTTTACTATACCCATTTCCATCATACTGACTCTCATCAATCATCTGTATAAAACTATCAGTCCCAAGCTCATATTTTTTTCTTTTCTTTTTCTTTCTTTCTTTCTTTCTTTCTTTCTTTCTTTCTTTCTTCTTTCTTTCTTTCTTTCTTTCTTCTTTCTTTCTTTTTCTTTTTCTTTTTCTTTTTCTTTTTCTTTTTCTTTTTCTTTTTCTTTTTCTTTTTCTTTTTCTTTTTCTTTTTCTTTTCTTTTCTTTTCTTAACACCTCTTCATGCCTCAGATCACATTTAGTAGATCACACCATGGCCCTGGTCTGCCCTTGGAAACCCAATCCAGCACTCAGCAACTAGTTCCTTTTTGCCTTAATAAATGGCAACAACGATCTGAACAAATACAGGTGTTAGATAGTCTCCATATAGACTCAAGTACATTACATTCATCTATTTTGGCTTTATATAGTTTCCCACTGTTCTCCACAGAATGCCATCCTCGTGCCTGTCCTGAGTTTAAAGAGGCCTGCTGCTTTTCTATTCATTCTTTTTTGGTCTCTGAAAGTATTTGGCTTGATAGTTTGATGTGCTCAACATATTTTCATTGCGGAAATCTAAGGTGAAGATAGAACTAATAGTCTTTAAGGTAGGAATGTGTTTTGATCAAACAGAATAAGAAACAGTTTCAAGGATAACCCTTTGGTTATGTCCAATAATTAGGATTTAGTAGGAATACTGTCATTAGGAAAGTAATGAATGAATTTAAGAGTCATTGTACTGTTCACTAACAGGGTTCTGAGGATAAAATAAGGCTTTTACAATGATCTGTCTTTCTGCTCACAGCCACTTACCTTTAAACATTGATTTTTTTTTCTTTTTACAAACCATTGGTAGTTTCTGCCTGCTGCCAGCAAGAATGAACTACCACCCACTTTGTTCATGACAGCAGAAATCAAAATTAAGTGGAAAGTGACTGTGTACAGGATAACAGATTCCTTTCAAGATTTCTATACCTTATTTCCAGGCTGCTGCTGGGGGACAATAAATTGCCTCTTTGCAACAGTTGGCACTAATTGACACCCTTGTTGGCAGTGTAGAGGCTGAGTACAGAAGAGAGGTTTGAATAAGGATGGAGTCTGAACTGACTTGCCATTAGAACTAGTTTCTGCATCAAGAACTAATATACATTCATAGAGGATGTGAGAAAAATCATTGTGATTACTTCTGTTACACCTGTTCTCTGAGCAAAAAGAAGTTTGTATTTCCAGATCTGTTATTTCTACAGCCTTAGTAGCCCTCAGTTTACCAAAAAATGTTCATTAATGCGCTTTTCTGCTATTCCCGAAAACAGAGAAACAGTCCATCCACCTCCCCACACACACCCCTGCAAAGATTTCTTAGCTTGTCTTCATATCTTTTTGTTCAGTCATAGAATGGATTCGGTTGGAAGGTACCTTAAAGATCCTCTGCTTCCAACTCCTCTCCCCTTGCCATGGCCAGGAATGCCACCCACGAGATCAGGTTGCCCAGGGCCTCATACAATGAGATCTGGAACACCTCCAGGGATGGGGCATCCACTACTTTTGTGGGCAACTTATTCCAGTGCCTCACCAACATCTGAGTAAAGAATTTCTTCCTTATATCTAATTTAAATCTACCTCCTTCCACTAGATCAGGTTGCTCAAAGCCTCATCCAACCTGGCCTTAAACACTTCCAGGGATGGGGCATCCACAGCTTCTCCGGGCAACTTGTTCCAGTGCTTCACCACTCTCATAGTAAAGAATTTCTTCCTTATGCCTAAGCTAAATCACCCCTATTTTAGTTTAAAACCATCACCCTTTCTTCTGTCACTGAATTCCTATGTAAAAAGTCACTATTCATCTTTTTATAAGTATTGAAAGGTTGCAATGAGGTCTCCCCGGAGCCTTCTCTTCTCCAGGCTGAATGAATATCCCCAGTTTTTCTTCATAGGAGGCATGCTCCAGCCCTCTTTCAATGCCTCTGGTCCTCAGGTTAGTACCATCCCAATAGTAGAATGCACATTTATTTATTTATTTATTTTCTCTCACAAACTGTTAACAATAACCATAGAAATCATGAGCAACTTTTCTAGACTGAATTATTTTGTTAAAGATGTCTATCTCATTTTGAACAATTAATTGATTTTTTTTTCAGAAGTTTTCACCAGCACAAAATGATCTGTCATAGCTCTCCTTAATCCAACCACTCAAAATCTCGACTTTAATGATAATATTGAGCTTGTCTGCCACTGATCCCCAGATACTACCTCTGTTAAGGTTTTCATTTTTATTACAACACCAGAAATCTTCAGTTAAGACTGAACCAGTTCTCCTGAATATTGCTTAGATTCACGGTGAAAGAATGTCCCCATTCTAAAACTATAAAAACACACAAGTTGTACTGAAAGTGTTCAAATAATTTCTTTAAGGTCACATAGTTCAGCTATATCTAAGCAAAGAATAGGAAAGGGTTTTCTGAAGTTGCCACAATGGACTGGGAGATATTTCAAAACCATGATTGCTTAAAAAGTTCCATGGGGAAAGCTAACAGGAAGTAAAGAAGGCCACAGTCATGCCAAAATGCTGACCATTTCAGAATCTTTGAGCAATATGAATAACGGAAAGTTTCACATGCAATTGTTTTTGATACTATACTTCTACATGTTTCAAACAGGTTTTGCTACTACTTGTTGCTGTTATTCTTTTTTTCTATGAACCTTTTTGTCACAAAGAATACTATTCCATAATATTTCTAAGTACCACTTCCTCCACTAATGAAGTCTAAGTGGCAGTTCCATATATGTTCTAGCAACAACAACAACAAAAATAATCCTAAAACTGAAAGAAAACACCTTGCGAGTACATTTTGCATATAATTGTTTTGGAATAATGATTATGCTGTCAGCTTCTTAGATTAATGAACTCTTTCAGATGACTTTAAAAGAGAATAATTAAACTTATTCACTCTTATTTACTTATTCACTTCTTATTCACTCTGTAAAACCATTTCTGCCTTATATCAAACATTTAAAAAGTAGATGTTTCATGCCTTTCAGAGTAAATAGGGTCCATGTACTTCTGCACACTGAGGATCGAATTTACTATGGAAATAAGTTATCTTGGAAAACGCTTGTATTTTAGTCAAAGATGATATTATATTTCTTATTATTGTTCATAGTCTGTTTTTTAAATGCTATTTAGAGCTTTAGTGTACAAGTATAAATTGCATACGTAGTCCCATAGATATCAGTGAATAAAGATTCATTGACTTTATGCCTGATCCAAAATTGATCAGTAGACTTTGGGTCAGACAAATAATAGTTTTATAAACTAAGAATGTGTTCTTGGCTTCAGAGAAGTAATCAAGTCTCAAAATTTAGGGATCAAATCTAATTACTGTGGTTACTTTGTTATTTAAAACATTCTGTATTTTAGTCAAATTTGGCTGCATTTACATATGGAAAATTTTTGTGTTTGTGTGTCTACATTGCTTTGGTATTTTGGAAGGATGAAGAAGAGAAGAGTGTGATTTCCAGAAGAAATATGCACCATATACTGGTTTGACTACCAATCACCCTCAAAATACAAGTCTTTTTTATTGAATTTGGACCTACATCTCCATGATGCATGATAACAGCCAAAGCATTTTTAAACTTGCATTTGCTTCTTGTGTGCATCTCTTGCGTGGACTAACTTCATTTTGCTCATCTTTCTGCAGTGGTAATTTGTGCTGCAGTCTTAACATCATGTGATGCTGACAGATGCTAAAAAGATAGTCTGGAGTAATCACAGTTGTTCACTGCCATCTGCTATGCATCTTTAATGGTATGTCACAGCCTGTCCCTATATTCCAACATTTAACAATACCCTTCCTCTTGTGGAGGTGCAGTTAGCATATTTGAAGATAAGACTGTGAACATGGCTTAGTTTTTGGATTATAATATATATAAAGAGGCAAATCCTCTTTATTATTCCCCACATTTACAAGGGAAAACTGGAAAAACTGTAGTATCTAACTTTTACCTTTTGGAGTAACTTAAGAATATAGCAATAAGACTTCATGGGCAGTGTATTAAAATAATTGAAACACAGACTACATAAGTCTCTCTTTCAAGATAAACATGCAAGTTTTGAAGTTACTGTTATTCCGATTTATTCCTATTTATTTCTAATCCTTTGGAATTCTTATAGATGAGTTTAGCCTTTTACTGATAACAAGCAATATTGTTGCCCTTTTCAGCCTACAGACTTTACCTTGTAATTAGCTATAGAATCTATTAAATCCATTGTCTCCTCGAAGTTAGTTGTAGAGTCATTATGCATGGTTTACTGGGAATTAGAGAATGAGAATGGGTGCCTTGGATAATTCTAAAGAGCCATCTAGTCTAAAATCTGTTTCTGAAAGTAACCATTAGCAGATGAGTAGAAAAGAGCAGGAGGACAAATGACACTTCTCTGATATACTTTCCTTCAAAAAACTTTATCTTGTTTAATAGAGAGTGGTGGTGGAAGGAGGGAGCATAAGCTCTTCTATGTGTTTCTTTCATGGCTTTGTCGTGCTCTGGAGCTGGGAACACTCCTGGTGCTCCATGACTGTATCTCCCACAGCTTTACTGAGCCCTGAATGCCTCCTCTGCTGTTTGTTTCTCACCTTTGTACTTGAAAAAAATCCACTGTTCTTCACCTGGGAGAGGCAGTAATATTTACTTTTAACCTTCTCTGTTTGAACTTTATTTCTTCATTTAATCTCTCCTTGCTCTTCACTATTCAAAGCTGGGGAATCCTAACATATATTATTAGTTCAGAAGTAATTCCATACACTTCAACATCCTTCCTGAATTTCTTCACTTTTCTAATTCTACCACATCTTTTCTGATATAGAGGTTCAGCTTTGCACACAGTGATTAAGGTGTGGGCATAGCATAGGTTTCCAAAGTATATAATGGTCTTTTCTGTTTTGTTCAAATTTGTAAGCATTCTGCATATTTGATTTCCTTTTTGACAGCTACTGAGCACTGAGCTAATATTTTCACAGAATTATTTATTATCTTTGATTTTAAAATAACTAACTTGTATACAGTACATCCAGGTTTAAATATGAAATACTTCACTTTTCTTCTTCTGTCCTCAATCTATTAGGTCAGCAATATGTTGCCCTAGTACAGCTTGGAAAATGAATAGTTCACTAAAATCTGTGGAACTTCTTGAATAACCTTTGGCAGAATAGCTCCTACTGGACTACGTGAGGAGTAAACTAGTAATTTATGTGAATAAAGATATTAGAAATAAGACTCTGCTACAATGAGAAAAAATGCCACACACATGACATTCTATATCATTCCTTGGACAGAATATTCATATGCAAATTAATTACTTATTCTCTAAGTAAATGTAATGAAAGAGAAAAATAGGAGAGAATCCGAGAAGTCAATAGCTAGCCAGGAGAATAATTTAAAAAGCATAAAATCATGATGCAAGCACATACAGTGAACAATAGAGGAACACTGTGGCTAAAAGACCTCGAGACCAATTAACCAGGACAATTACTGTTCCTTTGAGCATGGAATGGAATTTTATTTTGACATAACAACTTCAGTTCAAATGGACACAGGAAATAAACAACCCTGTGTTGTTGCAGTACCATCTATTGCTACCTCCTTCTCAAACTTCTCACCTTTTTGACTGACTAACACCAAAACAAATCAGACTGGCTTCCTGTCTAATACCAAAAGAAATTGAGACAGGAATTCCCAAGGAATACTGAGTATGGAATATAATAATACATAATGTAAGACTTTAGTCCTCAAAGAACAATGGAATCCTTTTTTTTTTTTTTTTTTTTTTTTTTTCTTTAGCAGTTGTAAAAGCCTTATCTATTTTGTTGGCATCCTTTACTTCCTTTCTGTCTTTGTTCCCTTTTCTCTTATCTGACCTACACTGTTCTAGCTACCATCAATATAAACCTGTCAATATAATTCAATCTGAGGAGATTTATTTTTAAGACTGCTAATTGTTTGGTGTTTTTTGTCAATACCGTTGATACTGTAACAGTGGTGCTTAGAGCAGGAGAACATCAATTACATAGAAAATGAAGGAGTTTTCCATGTAGGCTCATAGCTTGTGTTGCAATGGCAGGCCCACAGCTACTTTCTGCTGTCAGCAGTGTATGAGTTCTTCACAGAGCACTGTACTTTTAGCAGAGTAACCAACAACCTTAGCCTGCAGCAATGTAGATGGAAAAGGAGATTTAATTTTATCTTTTTCTCTATTGACACAAGTGACAATTACTGATCATAGTGCCTAGTGCCAGAAAGGAACAGCATGAGGGAAGCAGTAAAATTATTCCTTATTTCTTCATTTCACACAGCTACCTTAACCACAAAATAAACCAAACCAAACCAACCAACTAAATAACCAACCTAAAATTTATTTGATTATTTTAACTCTGCGGATTTCCTAAGTCAGAATGTCACCCTTCAAGAGCTGTATTTTCTTAATTAGGAGGAGATAAACAAGTTTGGGAAAAACAAAACAAAACAAAAAGATGACTGTTTTCCCAAAAACTCTGTAAAAGTTCTTAGAATAATAAATGTTAGAGGTAGGAAAACAAACAAACAAACAAACAAAACCCAACACCGTTTAATTACTTATTAGGTACCAATATTCTGTAGGCTATGGTAACATGGCATGAAATTCAATTATTTTTTTTTCCTTTTTGCCTGGATTTGAAGCACTTCAGACAACAGCCTTTTAGTTCTGAGCCTGAAATGTACACAGTTTTTATGTACCATACAGAGTCCAAATTTAACTTACTGAAATTCAATTACCCACACTCCTATAGATGTATCTAAAGAAAATACTTTTCCAAGTTATCGTTGTATATGATTACTTCTAGCAAAGATGTACTACTGGGGAAAAAAGATTGGATATTAAGTTATATTACTTCATAATAATAATAGTATTAATGGTAATAATGAACACGTAATTATTATTTCATGCATTGAATTTATTAAATTAAATGTGTAATTTAAATGCATTTCTTATAAAATATACTATTATCATTATCAACCTACTATACTATTACTATCAAAATGCTATATAAACTTTTTTAAAAAGGTATAGTCACACACTGTTTTAAATCCAAGTAATAAAAAACTCTGGAACTAGTAAAGAGTCAAAGTACCAACAGTTCTGAAACCCTTTATTTGTATGAATGGTAGTGATGCTCCTTGTTTTGAAACACTATTTAATTCAAGAATGGTCTCAGTAACTTTAGTGGACGATGTTAACTGTTTCCAGACTTTCTAATGTCCTAAATATGTCATTTATTATTACCTACAAAAAAAATTTCATGATATTCTCAAAAACTTAAAATTTGAAGTTAGAAGCAAAGTACAAGCCAGAGGGATAAAGTTATGAAACATTTCTAAATAGCTAGTAATAGGGACCAATCTGCGGTCACTATCATTTAAAATTGCTCCAGTATGTTGAATAGGAAACTGGATTTTAAGTTCTCATTTTTCTTAATCCTACGTTGATTATCATTACTATATTTTTCTTTCCCTGGTTTTACCATTCTCATCACCTATTTCTGCCTGCATTCATCCCCCTTGAAAATATAACATATGCTTGTAGGTTTAACAGGAAAAGAGACACTCAGGATGTTTTTTTTTTTTTTTCCTAATTTTTACTAACTTTGATGAGATATATTTCATATTAGCAGATATTCCCAGAAAACCCATAAAACTCATTCAGTGTTTCTACTGTGTGTTATAAGTGATCCTAGCAATGTAAATAAATAATTTATTAATGTTCATTTAAGTTTTAATAATGGTGTTACTGACTAGCAGCCAACCTCTTGTTATTTCTTTCAGTGGCCAATATGTTTTCCTCTTAGGACTACAGAAAAACAAATCTGGTTGTTGCAGTGACTCTTTGTTTATTTATTTATTTATTTTGGAACTTAAACATAACCAAAAAATCATAATTTAGCTTCCTAACAATATCTTAGCGAGAGAACTAATAGTACAAATAACGTTTCCTGTTTCCCTGCTTTCTTTTCCTAGTATTCTTAAAATTTGTTAAAAAAGAATGAAACAAGCATTTAGAGCAAATAGAATTACCTAAAATCTTACAAATGTACACTTCAACATAATCTTCCAAGTTTTAAATAGTTCAGTTAATTCTTTCTTTAAGAAATTAAGAAAATGCATGAACATCCCTCTGTTTTTCATTGCATATAGTTTGCCATTAGTCTAAAAGAAGCAAAATTTTTTTTTTTTTTTTTTTTTTTTTTTTTTTTTTTAAATCACTCGTGCTGTAAATCAGGTGAAATCATTTAGTTGTCCCATCCATGGAATTGTTCAGGTCAGGTTGGATGGGACTTCGGGCATCCTGATCTAGTGAAAGGTGTCCCTGCCTGGGGGGGGTTAACTAGATGATCTTTTAGGTCCCTTCCAACTCAAACCATTTTATTCTACGATTCTATGATTTTAATATCATTTTCTAAATATGAACCAAATGTATTCATCCTAATGCATTTAAACTGGACAATGCCATCTTAAAAAGAACAAAATCTCCATGTGGGCTAGCTTCCTGGAATAATGCCCTTTTTGAGAACAACAATTTTTAAGAAAGTTTTTCTTGATATCTCATTTCAAAGAAATGAGATGATGAGGAAACAATGAGGTTCTCATCATTTTCTGTTTCACAGAGTATTATGTACCTGACTTACCTCTCACTTATCAACATTATATATATCAACAGAAATAACTGCATGGACAAGTTGTGTAGTTTCTTGAGAAAATCAAGCTCTGTAACTTCAGCAGATGAAGTCACGTTGACACTAGCTGTGACTGGAGGCAACCATTATGCTCCGTTATTTCAAGTGAACAAATATAGTATGCAGATATTTGCTCTGGAAAGCAATAATATTAACCTTAGCTATTAAATTAATCTTGCAGCTTTGGAAGACTGTTACACTACTTCCCATATTCTACTGGACCCATTCCAATTACCTGATTTATAAATGAAAGTGATGTTATGGTCTCAGGCATGACAGTACAGAATTGCTCTCCAATACATACAATCATGTTCCTCAACATCTCAGTTGGTTGTAACTAGCCTGAATATTTCCTACAGGATTGAGCTTTGTTCTATTATTTTCTCTTTAAAAAGTTTATGTTATGGGCACATTCTTTAATCATTACAGTTCAGGGTGTCTCTTTCTGTAAGTTTTGTAAGAAGTCTGGAGCCTTTGAAATAATAGAAGGATTGAATGTCTTCTGTTTGGCTAGCTGACAAATATGAAAGGACTGTAATAATCCATGAGTACCTGGAGGGTATAAACATCAAGGATAGGAAAAGATTATTTAGCACAGTGTAATTTTAAGAGACTATCATTAGGAGTAATAGAATGAAATTAAGACACATAAAATGCTACATAAGAAAGAAAATCCTCCTGACAAAGATAACTGATAGTCTATGGAATTGTTTCCTAGGGGAAGTGATGGAATATGCTTTGCCTACGTCCCTTTAAATTAGACCTGAGAAAACATGCTCAAGCGAACCATAAGGAACAATCACACTCTGACAAGAAGAAGAAGCAGATGACCTTGTAGATGATTTTCATCTTCTTTTTCAGTGACTTTCATTCTTCTTTTTCTTTAGCTGATAGAACAGAATAGAAAGGAGTGACCTTGAGGAAGGAGTTGTTCTATGTGACTTAATGGAAAGAAATAATTGTATCATCCTGAACTGCAATCACAATGAGGGCTTGGTGTGAAAATCAGAAACACATTTCCATTTGTGTCAGTCCTGATGAATAATGTGCTTACCTGGAGTGATGGCAGACAGACATTCTTGGAAAGTAACATCAACCTGCATGCTTAATGAGTCGTATATCATAAGATAAGACATAGTATGTGGGTACCAGGATCTGTACAAACAGCCTATAGGTTTCTGGAACAATATAAATGGTTGATTATGATATATAGAGAGTACTACATTTATGACCTGATTACAGAGAATATCACCTATACAGCTAAAGCACTGGCATAGCTATTACTCTACCACTGCCTTGGCAGCCTCTAAACCATACCAAAAATGCTGACTTTCATAGTAATGATCAACTGTTTTTACGGACCCGAAAACACAATGCATAATGGTTCTGCTACTTGCCTGTAGGAACAGAATGTTAGCAAGTTTGGATAATATTGTGGTAGTTTTCTTTCTTTCTTTTTCTTTCTTTCTTCCTTCCCTCCTTCCTTCCTTCCTTCCTTCCTTCCTTCCTTCCTTCCTTCCTTCCTTTCTTTCTTTCTTTCTTTTTCTTTCTTTCTTTCTTTCTTTCTTTCTTTCTTTCTTTCTTTCTTTCTTTCTCTTTCTTTCTTTCTCTCTCTCTCTCTCTCTCTCTCTCTCCCTCTCTCTCTCTCTCTCCCTCTCTCTCTCTCTCTCTCTCTCTCTCTTCATAAAGCACCTAGATGATAACTTCTTGGTGCAGGTGCTAAGTGAGCCAACTAGGAAAGGCGCCCTCCTAGATCTGTTGCTGGAGAACAGAGAGGGTCTTGTGGGAGACGTGGCAATTGGCGGCCGTCTCGATCATAGTGACCATGAAGTGGTTGAGTTTAGAATTTATGGTGACAGAAGGAAAACTGCCACCAAAACTTCAGCCCTGGACGTGCGGAAAGCAGGCTTCAGGCTGCTCAGGGAACTAGTCAGCAAGGTCCCCTGGGAAAGTGCTTTTGAAGGCATTGGTGTCCATCAGTGCTGGTCCATCTTTAAGCACTGACTTCTAAAAGCTCAAGATCAGGCGATTCCAAAATATCGGAAGTCAGGCAAGTGGGGCAGAAGGCCGGCCTGGCTGACCAGAGGATCTTCTACTGGAGCTAAGGCGAAAAAAGAAAGTGTACGGCTGCTGGAAGGAGGGTCAGGCGATGATGAAGGATTATAGGGATGCTGTTCATGTTTGTAGGGAGAAAATTCGTGTGGCCAAAGCCCAACTAGAGTTGAAGCTGGCCATGTCTGTGGGAGACAATAAAAAAGTTTTTTTTAGATATGTGAACAGAAAAAGGAGAACCAAAGAAAACATAGCTCCGCTACTAGATGGGGAAGGTCTCCTCACAGACAATGACATAGGCAAAGCAGAGACGTTTAATGCTTTCTTCGCCTCTGTCTTCAACGCTGATAATGGGCTTCGGGACCCAGGGTACCCTGAGCTGGAGGACCGTGACGGTGGGAATGACAAACTCCCAACCGACCCTGAATGTGTGCAGGATTTGCTGCTCCACCTGGATCCATACAAGTCCATGGGTCCGGATGAGATTCATCCCAGGGTGCTTAAAGAGCTGGCAGACGTCATTGCGGGACTTCTCTCAATTATTTTTCAACGATCTTGGGAATCTGGAGAGGTCCCGGTAGACTGGAAGCTGGCAAATGTTGTGCCAATTTTCAAGAAGGGTAAGAAAGAAGACCCTAGCAATTACAGGCCTGTCAGTCTCACGTCAGTGCCTGGTAAAATTATGGAGAGGATGATCCTTGAAGTTATTGAAGCGCAGCTGGGGGACAAGGCAGTCATTGGTCCCAGCCAATGTGGGTTCATGAGGGGTAGGTCCGGCCTAACAAATTTGATTTCCTTTTATGATAATATCACCCATCTAGTTGACCAAGGGAAACCGGCTGATGTGATCTTTTTGGACTTCAGCAAAGCTTTTGACACGGTTTCCCACAGGATCCTACTGGACAAAATGTCCAGCATACAGCTAAACAAAAACATCATACGATGGGTGAGCAATTGGCTGACGGGCAGGGCTCAAAGGGTTGTAGTAAATGGGGCCACATCTGGCTGGCGGATGGTCACTAGTGGGGTCCCTCAAGGCTCCATTTTAGGGCCAGTCCTCTTCAATGTTTTTATAAATGATTTGGATGTAGGACTAGAAGGTGTTCTGAGCAAATTTGCCAACGACACTAAACTTGGAGGAGTTGTGGACTCAGATGAGGGTGGAAAGGCCTTGCAGAGAGATCTGGACAGATTGGAGAGCTGGGCGATCACCAGCCGTATGAAGTTTAACAAAAGCAAGTGCCGGGTCCTGCACCTGGGACAGGAAAACCCTGGCTATACGTACAGACTGGGCAATGAGACACTGGAGAGCAGCCCTGCAGAGAGGGATCTGGGGGTTGTGGTTGACAGCAAGCTGAATATGAGCCAGCAGTGTGCCCTGGCAGGCAGGAGGGCCAACCGTACCCTGGGGTGCATCAAGCACGGCATTGCTAGTCAGTCGAGGGAAGTGATTGTCCCGCTCTACTCTGCGCTGGTGCGGCCTCACCTCGAGTACTGTGTGCAGTTCTGGGCACCACAGTACAAAAAGGACATTAAACTGTTGGAGAGTGTCCAGAGGAGGGCGACGAAGATGGTGAAGGGCCTAGAGGGGAAGACATATGAGGAGCGGCTGAGGTCACTGGGCCTGTTCAGCCTGGAGAAGAGGAGGCTGAGGGGGGACCTCATCGCAGTCGACAACTTCCTCACGAGAGGGAGTGGAGAGGCAGATGACCTATTCTCTGTTATCACCAGTGACAGGACCCGTGGGAATGGTGTGAAGCTGAGGCAGGGGAAGTTTAGGCTGGACATCAGGAAGAGGTTCTTCACCGAGAGGGTGGTCGTACACTGGAACAGGTTCCCCAGTGAAGTAGTCACTGCACCAAGCCTGTCTGAATTTAAGAAGAGATTGGACTGTGCACTTAGTCACATGGTCTAAACTTCTGGGCAGACCTGTGCGGTGCCAGGAGTTGGACTTGATGATCCTTATGTGTCTCTTCCAACTCAGGATATTCTATGATTCTATGATTCTCTCTCTCTTTCTCTCTCTTGCTTTCTTGCTTTCCGGCTTTCCTGCTTTCCTGCTTTCTCTTCTCTCTTTCTCTCTCTCTGTCTCTCTTTCTCTCTCTCTCTTCTTTCATTCTCTCTTTCTCTCTTTCTCTCTCTTTCTTTTTCTTTCTCTCTTTCTTTCTCTCTTTCTTTCTTTCTCTCTCTTTCTTTCTTTCTTTCTTTCTTTCTTTCTTTCTTTCTTTCTTTCTTTTTCTTTCTTTTTCTTTCTTTCTTCCTTTCTTTCTCTTTCTTTTTCTTCCTTCCTTCCTTCCTTCCTTCCTTCCTTCCTTCCTTCCTTCCTTCCTTCCTTCCTTCCTTCCTTCCTTTCCTTTCCTTTCCTTTCCTTTCCTTTCCTTTCTTTCATCTGTTTGGTCATCTTACCATTTTATAGCTTTTTTTTTTTTTTTTTTTTTTTTTTTTTTTTTTTTTTTAATGCTAAGCAAATATACTGAACATGTCTCTTTGGAGATCCTTAATACACACATTTTAGTTTGGTACACTAATTGTGAATGTGCCACATTAAAACAGAGTAAACTGAAGAGCTGCTAATATTCATAAAGTGTTTGCTGATGCTGTAAAGTGCTCTGAAAACTTAGTTTTAGAATTGTTTAATTTAAATACAAAGTAGAATGAATTTACATCAACTGGTGCTTTGCTGTGAATTTTGACTGTTTGTTTTGGATATAGGGAATCTGCCAGAGCTATGTCTGCAGCAGTACATAAAATAGGATGTGATCCAAATGCCAAATCTGAAGGCAAGTGGTACAGCCTGTCTCATACTTCAATTTCTAAGCTCTCTTCAAGCCTGTGCTTCAAACAAGACTCAAGAGAGTGTTACTCATGTTTCCAGCTGGGAGCAACCACTTTCTCCTGCTGTTTGTTGAATAGAGGTCATCTGGGGTTCCTCAGAGCTTCATTTTAGGGCCAGTTCTCTTTAATGGTTTCACGCATGACTTAGATGCAAGACTTGAAGGTGTACTAAGTAAGTTTGCAGATGACACTAAACTGGGATGAGCTGTTAACTCCATTGAGGGTAGAGAGGCCTTGCAGAGAGATCTTGACAAAGATCTAGGCAATCACCAACATTGTGAAATTTAACAAGAGCAAGTGCCACATTCTGCACCTGGAAAGGGACAACCCTGGCTGTACATACAGGTGAGAGGCTGGAGAGCAGCCCTGCAGAAAGAGATCTGGTGGTTTTGGTCAATGACAAGTTGAATATGAGCCAACAGTGTGCCCTGGCAGCCAAAAGGGCCAACCATATCCTGGAGTGCATCAAGCATGGCATTGCTAGCAAGTTGAGGGAAATGATTGTCCCACTCTACTGCGGCCTCACCTCAAGTACTGTGTGCAGTTTTGGGCACAACAATACAAGAAGGACATAACACTGTTTGAGAGTGTCCAATGGAGGTCTATGAAGATGGTGAAGGGTCTAGACAGGAAGACGTATGAAGAGGGGCTGAAGTAGCTTGTTTTTTTCAGCCTAGAGCAGAGGAGACTGAGGGAAGACCTCGTGGCGACCTAAGGCTTTCTCACAAGGAGCAGTGGAGGGACAGGTGCTGATCTCTTCTTTCTGGTGACAAGTGGTAGCACAGGAAGGAACAGGGGAGTATCAGGTTGGATGTTAGGAAAACATACTTCCTTGACAGGGTGATTGGGCACTGTAACAGGCTCCCCAGGGCACTGGTCACAGCACTGAGACTGCCAGAGTTCAAGAAGCATTTGGATAATGCTCTCAGACATATGGACTGATTTTTGGGTGGTCCTGTGATGACCTGTGGGTTGTACTTGGTGATCCTGGTGGGTCCTTTCCAGCTCAGAATATGATATGACTCTATGGATATTGACTGGGAGAATGCATTCTGGCACTCCTTCGAACCACACAAACTGGGTGACTAATCGTGGAAAGGCATGTATGTGCTAGGGTTCAAGTTCATGCCCTTATCAATTTTAATTTACTAGTGCAGATGTTGCTATACAGGCATTTGGGACAGATGAGCTTTAATAAAGATCATATGAACGATGTCTGACAAGTACCTGTTTCTCTTTGTATGTTGTGAAAACAGTCTCAAAATATTCAAATATTGATGCTACACTGTAGATATCTAAGAGTGAAATAAATTCCATCTTTATTTGTCCTAGACAAAGTGGCTGTGCAGAGAATATAGAAGGTTTAAATGAAAAAGCACTGTCAGGTGAGACTGCAAGCCTCCAGACGCTTCACCCTAGCTGAGCTTAACTACAGTACAAAGTCATCTGCCTACTGCTTTCTAGTAACTGTAGAATATACACTCCTATATCTGGGTGGTGATGGGGCAGAGAAAAAAGGAAAGGACAATATGATCGTGATCAAAATATGTAATTGCAGCTTATGCTTCTAATGTACTGTGTGCAGTTCTGGGCACCACAGTACAAAAAGAATGTAAAACTATTGGAGAGTGTCCAGAGAAGGGCTATAAAGATGGTGAAGGGCCTAGAGGGGAAGACATATAAGGAGCAGCTGAGGTCACTTGGCCTGTTCAGCCTGGAAAAGAGGAGGCTGAGGGGAGACCTCATTGCAGTCTACAGCTTCCTCACGAGAGGGAGTGGAGGGGAAGGTGTTGATCTATTCTCTTTAGTCACCAGTGATAGAACCTGCATGAATGGTGTCAAGCTGAGGCAGGGGAGGTTTAGGCTAGATATCAGTACGAGGTTCTTCACTGAGAGGGTGGTCGCACACTGGAACAGGCTTCCCAGGGAAGCAGTCACTGCACCAAGCCTGTTAGAGTTTAAGAAGCGTTTGGACTGTGCACTTAGTCACATGGTCTGAAATTTTGGGTAGACCTGTGTGGTGCCAGGATTTGGACTCGATGATCCTTATGAGTCCCTTCCAACTTTGGATATTCTATGATTCTATGATTCTGTGATTCTATGTTTGTCAGAATGCTCTGTTACAGTTCATATTTGTGATGTTTGGAAATCTTTTTTCTTTTAAAGTGAAAGCATTCATGGATGGTATTTGCCTGATTAATCATGACAAATAACCTTTATAAAGAAACACATTCAGAAGGTTATAAAGTACATTTTTATTTTTCAAACAAAACAAATAATATTTCAGTGAAAAAAAGAGCTTTATTTTCTTAGTGTTTCAGAACTGTTCTTTTATAATAATCCATTGTTTCTGCTTGGTATTTTTCATCTTTTTTCATTACCTCCCAACTTTCTTTTCCTCCTTCATTTGACACTTCTCCACTTTATTTTTTTCTAGCATTTATTATGATGATGATAATTATATATCAATTGTTTGTAATGAAAAATTAAAGAATAAGAAAGGAAAATGGAAATGAAAATAAAAGCCAGGACTGAAAATTGAAATGTTTTTTCAGATTTCTTTGGTGAAAATTTCTAAAATAGATGAATAATAAAAAAGAACAATAATTTGAAAATCATTAACAATTAATTTAATTATTTTATTTTATTTTATTTTATTACAAGTTTCAGAATAGCTTTCACTTCATGGAAACTATTTAGTGAGCTAAAAGTTAGTTGGGACTACCATCTTCTCAACCTTTGTGTTATATTAACTATGTAGTTATTGACTGAATCATTACTGTAACTGGTTTCTCCTCTTTCTCCTCTGGCAGCTAGCAAACGTGACGCCCATCTACAAGAAGGGTGGGAGGGTAGACCCGGGGAACTATAGGCCTGTTAGTTTGACCTCAGTGCCAGGGAAGCTCATGGAGCAGATTATCTTGAGTGTCATCATGCGGCACTTGAAGGGCAAGCAGGTGATCAGGCCCAGTCAGCATGGGTTTATGAAAGGCAGGTCCTGCTTGACGAACCTGATTTCCTTCTATGACAAAGTGACACGCTTAGTGGATGAGGGAAAGGCTGTGGATGTGGTCTACCTTGACTTCAGTAAGGCTTTTGACACCGTTTCCCACAACATTCTCCTCAAGAAACTGGCTGTTCTTGGCTTGGACTGGTGTACCCTTTGTTGGGTTAAAAACTGGCTGGATAGCCGGGCCCAAAGAGTTGTGGTGAATGGAGTTAAATCCGGTTGGAGACCAGTCACTAGTGGAGTCCCCCAGGGCTCAGTACTGGGGCAAGTCCTCTTTGATAACTTTATCGATGATCTGGATGAGGGGATTGAGTGCACCCTCAGTAAGTTTGCAGATGACACCAAGTTAGGTGTGTGTGTCGATCTGCCCGAGGGTAGGAAGGCTCTGCAGGAGGATCTGGATAGGCTGGACCGATGGGCTGAGGCGAGCTGTATGAGGTTCAACAAGGCCAAGTGCTGGGTCCTGCACCTGGGGCGCAACAACCCCAAGCAGAGCTACAGGCTGGGAGATGAGTGGTTGGAAAGCTGCCTGACAGAGAAGGTCCTGGGAGTACTGGTTGATAGTCGGCTGAATATGAGCCAGCAGTGTGCTCAGGTGGCCAAAAAAGCCAACAGCATCCTGGCTTGTATCAGAAGCAGTGTGGCCAGCAGGGCTAGGGAAGTATTTGTCCCCTTGTACTCAGCTCTGGTGAGGCTGCACCTCAAGTACTGTGTTCAGTTTTGGGCCCCTCACTACAAGAAGGACATCGAGGTGCTCGAGCGAGTCCAGAGAAGGGCAACGAAGCTGGTGAGGGGTCTGGAGAACAAGTCTTATGAGGAGCAGCTGAGGGAGCTGCGATTGTTCAGTCTGGAGAAGAAGAGGTTCAGGGGTGACCTTATCGCTCTCTACAGGTACCTTAAAGGAGGCTGTAGCGAGGTGGGAATTGGTCTATTATCCCACGTGCCCAGTGATAGGATGAGAGAGAATGGGCTCAAGTTGCGCCAGGGGAGGTTTAGGTTGGATATTAGGAAGAACTTCTTTACTGAAAGAGTTGTTAGGCATTGGAATGGGCTGCCCAGGGAAGTGGTTGAGTTACCATCCCTGGAGATCTCTAAAAGACGTTTAGATGTAGAGCTTAGTGATATGGTTTAGTGGTTTAGTGGAGGTCTTGTTAGTGTTAGGTCAGAGAGAGGTTGGACTAGGTGATCTTGGAGGTCTCTTCCAACCTAGATGATTCTGTGATTCTGTGATTCTGTGACATGGTTACATATATAACAACTCAAAAGTATTTTAGTAAATTCTTCTAGAGCTAGTGATTTTGTCCAGAGTAACACAGATGCCCACAAGTGATATACTCGTGAATGTAGCATTGTGAATCGTACATTGTGTATGAATGTAGCATCGTGAATGTACATTTTAAGCAAGTCATATATTTTTTTCTCAACAGCTTCTCTACAATGTGACCATATTCTTTCTTTTTCCTTTGTTAATTCTCTTATCATGAGACTGTCTCCATCAAAATATGTTCATGAACCTTGAAAAATAGGATCACTTTAGTCCCATCATCTTATCTTCCTTCAGTTCTCTTTTTTTTTTTTTTTTTTCCCCCTGCATGTTGGTGACCAGAACTGCGAGCTATATTCCTAATTTTTACTTGACGTGGTAAGATCATACTTGCTTTTTCACAGTCACATCAATTTGATTTTTAGCAGGCATCATGTCTTTGACTTATATAGCTACTTTTCCCTTTTACTTCTCTTGTTTTCTTTAGTGACATATCAGCTTGATTTCAAAAGCTGACCTCTACGAGAAACTGAATTGTGGGGACAGCTAACGCTTGGTTCTCACATATATAAAGCTGGAAGGTAGATTCTACCCTGAGAGGACTGGGTGTGATCCAGGTCCCACAGTTTAGACCTAATCAGAAATTTAAGCCTTGATGCAATTTCTCATCTTTAAATAGTCATTAAAGCAAGTTACCTAAATACCTTCTTATTAATTTTCCTGTTTTTCAGACCAAGAATTCTTAAGGTGTTTCTTAATATTCCGTATATATCAAAGATGCAATCAAGTAGAATATGTAATGGAGAGAAGGAATGAAAATAGTTCCAGTAGACATGACAAAAGGAGAGTGTTTGATTTAGTCCTCTAATGCTTGATGGAATGCTGTATCTACTGATATAGTTCGTAAGAGATCATTGCCATAAATGCCTCTTCTGGTAAGCTGGTTCTTCAAGAAAGCATTGTTGTAGCTACTACTGAATCACAACTGCAAATATACTGGCTCTTGCCAGATATATTTTCTTTACTGCCTAGAAATTTGTCTTGGAGTACAAGAATTATTTGGCCATTTCTAGAACAACAAAGTTTATTCCTGCCAGAGGAATTCAAAAAATTCCAGAGAAATGGCTGCCGTGTGTTTCATGATGTAGCTAGCCTCTGCACTGAATTAGCAGTACAGAATCTGGATACAAAGATAGATTGTAAACCTAGAGTACACAGGACCCATGAGATCTGCACAGCACATATGGTTTGCAGATAGTGTGTTCATTCTTCCACCCAGTTTCTTTAATAAATAAACAGTTACTTTAATGACAGTAAGTTTCATCGGTATTAGATTGGAGTTGATCCTTCCAAATCTGATACAGCCAAACCACAGGCAAGGAAAGCTATTGAAGATCACTAAGGGATTAGAAAGTAGAGAGGGACATGCACTAACTGACATGCACTAACTCAAGTACACTGATAACAAAAAACATAGTCTTATTTTTCCGGACCTACTATGCCTGTTTTACTGGGAATTCAGAGGACCTTGTGTATCAGTGCTTCCTGAAAGAGGGCATTCTTTTTATGCCATTCTTATAGTAACTCCGAATGAAATTCAGTATTTATATTACTCACCTCACCTAACTGTGGCAAGGAGCCACAACAAAGCTCCAACAGGCTGGTTGGATGTTACGATTTAATGGAAACGTTATGCTAGAACGTTCTTTCATTGGTAACATGCTTACCTATTTTTCAGACATAAATAAAACTTGTTTGGCTGGTCTCTGCAAAGGTCTCACATTAAGAAGGTGAACAAAGAAATAACAGGGCTATTGACAAGTGACTGTTTTCTTCATATGTTCTCATAATAGCTAACGTTTTTCTTTTTCTTTTGATTACAAGACATCAATTCTTATATTTTATCACCATTTTATTCCCCTGGATTGCCTTGAAATTAATTTTTTTTTCCCCACATTTCTTTCTTTCTTTCTTTTTCTTTCTTTCTTTCTTTCTTTCTTTCTTTCTTTCTTTCTTTCTTTCTTTCTTTTTCTTTCTTTCTTTCTTTCTTTCTTTCTTTCTTTCTTTCTTTCTTTCTTTCTAGTGAACCACAAGCACTAAACACTAAAAATAATAATTCCGTTGGCTAATACATGCCCTCTGCTATAGATTAAATTTCAGTGGCCGATGTGTCTCATTTCTGTCATGGTGTTGAACAATTACTTCAGTTGGACATGAGAGGTAGAGGAAATAAATGGGCAGTATGCTCTAGACTATTAAACCAATCTATGTTTATTTTAAAAAAATATAATTCCTGATAATATGCTTGTATTTGAGATTCCTTAGGCAATAACAGTAATATAACTGAAGTTTATGAGCTATATATCAGAGGGGTTTGCTCTTACATGCTCCTAGAACAGACTATGTGCCCTAGTTTTCGGTAAATCCTAGATATTCCCTTCAGAATTATAGCTATTGTTTCCCTACTTTTCTTTTAGAATATTTTATAAATCTTACAGCCTTCTGCAGCACCTTAAATTGCAGAACCCTCAATGTCTTAGACACCATGCTATCATTTACTCTGCTTCTAAGTGATTTTAAAAGGAAAATATTATGGCCTCAGTAACTAAGTAGTATCTTCTGATTTGTTAATATTATACATTTCTCTAGTGTGCTCTTTGCATAATTATCAATGATCAAGCAAAGTACAGAGTGGTAGAAGGCAAGCCACACTTTGTTTAGGGGCTTGTAAAAAGTACTGATCTAAGAAAGTCAAAGTTGGAACTGAGATCAGCAAGGTGATAAAGTGTAGGCAAGTAGTGATATCACAGGTCTGTCTTTCTAAATGAGTAAGTAATTGTTAAGGAAAGTCCATACGAGAAAGACTAAAGATTATGAGAGAAGAATTAGAAGATGATGTCAGGAAGTCAATCTGCTTGCGTGCAACTACAAATGCTGGTTGTAATTATAGTATCTATGAAGAACATCCTTTTCACAGTTTTAGTCTTCTCAGGGGTACATGAAACCTGAGGACAGGGAGTACTTTCAAGAAATCTGCAAAAAGAAATGATTCAGCAGCTAAAATAAGCCACTTTGAAGTGGAGGCAAGAGGCATAATGAAAGTCCTATGACCACAGGGTATGTTATAGTGACATTCAAAGAAACCTGTACAGGCACAGAATACATGACATCAAGAACTGAGTGAGGGGAGGGAGAAAATGTGAAAAAGATAAATAAAAAAAAAAAAAAAGCTTTTTATTTACTGATGCACTAAATAAGAAAGATAACAAGAACTGAA
The DNA here is from genome assembly GCF_009769625.2 of Cygnus olor. Classification (NCBI taxonomy): domain Eukaryota; kingdom Metazoa; phylum Chordata; class Aves; order Anseriformes; family Anatidae; genus Cygnus; species Cygnus olor. The sequence goes on along the minus strand of NC_049170.1, from coordinate 145,163,384 downwards.
TGAAATAACCCTTCATGGGGATAAAATCAAGTCTATTCCAGCAGCTGATGAAAATGCTTGTGTACACAGACATTTTATTTTTATTTTCTTATTCCCCTCCCATCTTCCTGTCTTCCTTTCCTTCTCAAAATAAATAAAAAAATAAACCAGAAGAAGAGGGAGGAAATATTTCATTAAAGATGAGGATGCAACTCTATTCATGCAATCAGGGATTTATTCACAAATCTTCAATTGGAAACTGTACCAGAAGATGAAGTAATGCTTGTGGTATCTCTATGACAGAATGATTGAAGGATCTATCCATCTGTCCTTCAATTTATTGAACTGGGGTTCTGAGTCAAGGGAGGAGACAGAGTCTGTAAAGACAGGTTTATGACTGTGTACTGGAGGAAACTGAGGAAAATACCTGGAGCTTCTTAACAGTTTGTACAATGGCATGGTATACTTTTACTTCAGCATATGTGAGCAGACAAAAGGAAATTCATCTCAAATCAGTTATCTGTACAGAAGGAAAACAAACAAAACCAAACAACAACAAAAGTCAACATGAAAAGATATCTATCTCCATCCATTTGCTAAACAATGATAAAACAACATCTAGAGTAGAAATAATCAGGAAAACTCACAACAAAAGCAAGACCAAGAGGAAGGATTTTTTTCCCCCACAGTGAAAATCATTGAGTGACCGGGACCTGTGCCCTAAGTTGCAAACTCAGTGGGACAGAAAAACACAAATATACTTCCTAATAAAAGTAGTCTGCTGCCATCCATTGGAAGAACATATGGAAGATAATAATTTAATAAAATGACAGCGCATTCAGATAAAGAAGCCCAAGACCAGGCAACATATATACAAGTAAGAAGGTCTGAGTCTGATAATCACCGCACACAAAAAAAAATAACTAAGAGTTAGGATTGCATTGGGACCTAAGCCTTATGAGCTACTAACAGACTCAAGACAGCAGAAACAAAACCAAAGACCCTGTAGACTAGCAGCTATGAGATAAGAGCAAACGGTAACCTCCAGTATATTTGGCTAATAGGGTTTATTTAAAAAACAAGGCATTTAGAGCTTTTATCCTACCTGATTATGTCTCACACTTGCTCTCCCCAGCATTGCTCCTCTGCCCAGCAGGGAAGTTTCTGCTGTCCTGGGAAAGCGGGGCACAAAGTCATGTTACATCATGCTGTGTCTTTACTTGCAGTTAACAGCCTCTGCTGTTGATGGCCAGGATCCCTTGCGTTCCCCTGGCATTTGTCCAAATTTATCTCCCCCAGTTTCAGGATCTTTCCTCCAATCAAGACTGCTTCTTTCCAGTACCATTTCTTCCAGGAACCCTTCTTTTAGGCCCCAAACCTTTAGTTTTCACAATCTAAATATTCTATACAGAAAGTGGAATATAGAATATAGAAGCACAATATGTCATTACCCTCCTAATTCTTGGTTCTGTCTCATTCCTTTATTAATTGGAGGATTCAGAATGTGCCACTTTATCAAAATTTGCAACAGATGTATTGTGGTTGCAGATAGCAAATAGTGGGCTTCTTGAGGTTCCACCAGTTCATTTTCAGTCATTTATCCACACACATACACGACATTTTCTGTACCCTGTTAGTGTGCACAATTTAAGTTTTAATTATTTTTTTTTCAACTATAACATACATCCAATAAGATTTAAGCTGATTAAAATCAGTAATAAGCTGACGTCATGCAGGAGAAAAAGTAAATTTTAAAAGATATACAGGATGAATGGGTTACTACTCAAAAGAAAGAACGCAGCATTATTAAGTTTTCTACTGTCAGGTAAAGTATATTGAAATGCAATACTGTTTTGGGAGCCAACACACACATTTATAAATACAAAGCACATTTATAAATACAAAAAACAAACATGGTCTGCTGCAAAGACCATTTCTCTAGTGGTGGCTACATACTGACAATGTCAGGGGAAACAAACTGCCAAATACGCACAAAAGTGACCCCAAAAATACTTAAAAAAAAAAAAAAAAAAGATTTTGCTAACATGGGCCATGGAAGAAATATTTATTTACTTCTAAGATAGTGTGCTTTATTTGGTGTGCACTTGTGTTAATGCTTAGCATGATGTGAAGCAGAGAGCTTGAGGTTGCTCTTGGTGATATTTTTAGTTGTCCCTAATTACCTGATAAGAATTGTATGAAATATTGTTTATGATGCACTAAAGTTTTCTTAAAGGTACACTGGTCATATAATAGGCTGCACTTCCCTTCATTTGAACAAAAATAAATTAATAGATAGGCTTTTCTGATTTTAAACTTCTGAAAATCTGAAAAATCTCATGTTAAATTCAGTCTTATACCTGAAAAGGGTAAAACATATTATGGTACTTGTATATTCATTTATATACACGCATAATTTTATCTAATCAGAAAATATTTTCCTACATATATTTTGCATTTTTACACTTGTTTCAACAGATTAAATACTATTTTATATTAGGAAAATTTCCCTTTGCAGGCAGAAAATATGCTTGTGTGAGACAGGGAGAGAAAGAGAAGACAGAGAGAGAGAACTGTCTTCAATAAAGTTTGTTAAACAATCTCAATGACAAGATGTCATATGGCTACTAATGGTCTTCATGTGAGCTTTTATCTGTGTGCGCCATGCCTCAAAGAGTGATATCAATGTAACAGCCCTCGTTAGTTTTGAAAATTGATTTTGTTTTATCCTCTCAGTAACCTCACTGAGTGCATGACCCTTGCTTATTTCAGGTTATATATATATATATATATACATATATATATATATATATTATATGACCTCTCTTTTCATTTCTTCTATTTGACATGAATTTAGTTGTACTAAAACTTCCCTCCCCTCCCCTCCCCCTTTTCTCCCCTTTTTTTTTTTTTTTTGACCACTCAGTTCCTGTTCCAGTTAGGCACTTATCGTACCAATCACTTCCTTACCTTGTGAGTCCTATAAGTTTTTATTACTCAGACCAGGGAGATATATATTTATAAATGTCTGATTCATGAAATAAGACTAAGCCTGAACTACAGTCTAGGACTACATGAAAGCAGATATACATTTTCAGTCTAGCAAAAGTTCAGAACTATATCTGTTCCTCAAACAGATATTCCTCTAACATTTCCCCAATTCATCTTCCACTTGTTATCAATTCAGATAACATCTGCTACCAAATTCATGTTCAGGAACCAAAACAATATTCGAAATTTTGTAGTTTCAGGTTGATTGAGTGGAGGGTGTCAAGAGCTGGTCTCTTTTCAGTTGAGCCCGGTGACAAGACAAGAGGCAACAAGCACAAACCGAAGCACAGAAAGTTCTGGCTGAATATGAGAGAGCACTTCTTTACTGTAAGGGTGTCAGAGTCTCCTTTTCTGGAGATATTCTGGAGATATATACACCTGCCTGGATAACATCCTGCACAATGTGCTCTAGGTGATCCTGCTCAGCCGAGGGTTAGGACTAGATGATCTTCAGAATTCCCTTCCAACCTCGGCCACTCTGTGATTGAAACCATTATCAAATGTCTTCCACATTTACTAGTTCAATCTCTTCTGATGCAGTTGATACCAAAGAAGGAAAAGATGCCACTCAAAGGTACCTGGACAGGCTGGACAAGTGGGCCCATATGAACCTAATGAAGTTCAACAAGCCAAAGTGCAGTGTGCTGCACCTCAGTTGGGGCAATCTCAGACAGGACTACAGACTGAGAGAAGAACTAATTGAGAGCAACCCTGCGCAGAGAGACTTGGGGGTTCTGGTGGACAAAAGGCTTGACGTGAGCCAGCAGTGTGCACTTGCACACCAGACGGCCAACTGCATCCTGGGTTGCATCAAAAGAGGAGTGGCCAGGAGGTCAAAGGAGGTGATTGTCCCTTCTCCTCTGCCCTCGTGAGGCCACACTTGGAGTACTGCTTCCAGGTCTGGGGCCCCAAGTACAAGAAGGATGTGGAGCTGTTAGAGTGAGTCCAGAGGAGGACCATGGAGATGATCGGAGGGCTGGAGCACCTCTCCTATGAAGACAGGCTGAGAGAGTTGGGTCTGTTCAGCCTGGAGAAGAGAAGGCTCCAGTGTGACCTCACTGTGGCCTTTCAGTACTTAAAGAGGTCTTATAAAAAGAATGGAGAAGAACTCTTTACTTGGGGAGATAATGACAGTACAAGGGGGAATGGACAAACTAAAGGAGGATAGATTTAGCCTAGACATTAGGAAGAAATTCTTCAATATAAGGGTAGTGAGGCACTGGAAAAGATTGCCAGAGAACTAGTGGATGCCCCATTCCTGCAAGTGTTCAAGACCAGGTTGGATGGGGCTTTGGCCAACCTGATCTAGTGGGTATCATCCCTGCCTATGGCAGGGGGTTGGAACTAGCTGATCCTTGAGGTCCCTTCCAACCCAAGCCATTCTATGATTCTATGATTCAATGAATCCCTCTGCTCAATCAGGGACACCTTCAGCAGGTTGTCCAGGACCATGTCCAGGTGTTTTTTGAAGATTTCCAAGGAGCGGGACTCCACAGTCTCTCTGGACAGCCTGCGTCAGTGCTCCATCAGGCACATAGTAAAGTGCTAATTGATGTTTACACAGAACTTCTTGTGTTCCAATTTGTGCCCATTGCCTTTTGTCCTACACTGAAAAGACCCTGCCTCTGTCCTCTGCATCCTCCTTTTGGGTATTTAAACACATTGATAAAACCATACTCTCCTTGCCTCTTCTTGGCTTGGCTCAGCTTGGCTCTCCTTGTCTTGCCTCCTCTCCTCTTATGAGAGGGCATGAGAAGCAGAAAAATCCTTGACTATGTATAAGCACTGCTCAGCAACAACTAAAATACCAGTGTGCTATCAACACTGTTTTTCATCACAAATCCAAAACATAGCACCATAAAAGCTACTGTGAACTAATTCTATCCCAGCCCAAATCTCTGAAGATTATTACCATATCCTTATGCTTATTTTGTACTTCTCCTTCCCTCAGTGTGCTAATCTTCTATTGTGTATTATATACATTATGTAGACATTATATACATTATGTAGACAAAAATATGCTAGCATTTTTGGCTACAGTGAACAACATGTAAGCGAAGTCTTTGTGCAGGGCTTAGTGCTGCAGTTCATAAATTCTAACCAACATCTTTAGGTACTGAATTAGCGCAAAATAAAATATGATCTCCTATTATCTTCCTCCCAGTAAACATGAATACTCCGGAACAGAGGGTTTTAATATTTTTTTTTTTCAAATTCCATTTTTTTTGGTATTTTACTGCAAAGCTGAGTATCAAAGCTATAACACTCCATACAAAATCAATTGGCACAGAATATGTTGCTGACAACAGTTATCATTTACAATGAGTCACTGTTTCAAAAGCGAGCTTAAAAAATTTCCATCAAAATTTTAATCAAAATATGGCATTGTTACTCACAAAAAAATAAAAAGGCACAACAATAACAACAACAACAACAACAACAATAAAAAGAGAATAAAGGGGAGAAAGGAGGCTGGAAAAAAGCAATCAGCAGAAACTCAACCCCACATTTTACTTTGCTGGATTAATGAAAAATATTTTCTGTGAAAATGGCCACATGTCAATATATTGATGAGATGAATGTTTGCCAAAAGATTTTTCCAGAGTTGTAAACAATAATGCCAAGTTTGACAATGCTATATTGCATACAAACATGGAGTTAAAAATCAACCTTTAAGAAATAATGATACCAAATAAATTGTACAAGAGAAGAAGAAATCTGCTTCAAATGAGGGAATAGGAATTTTGGAATTGAAAGCTACAGCTTTGAATCAAATAACATCTAGACTATGTAATATCAACTGTGGAAATGGACAAATTTATAGGAGGAACAGAGACAACTTCTGAAATTAATGGAACATTTGAACTACATCCAAAATAGGACATAATTGTGCTGTACTTAACCTTTTTGTTTTGTTTTGTTTTGTTTTGTTTTGTTTTGTTTTAAGAAAGGTGATTATAATGGTATTCATATCAGCATATAAGGTGTCAGCAAAAGTTTTGACAAATACACAGAAATGTAAATTAAAAGAAAAATACTATATTAAATGTATACTTCTGCATACACTTTGGCATAATTATAGGAGCCAAATAATTTGTTCCATGGTTGTTCATAACAGGATTTCTTGGGATTTCTTTGAAAATGTCAACCACTGCCTACTATAAAAGAAAGTACATTAGTAATTTCTGCTTGATTTCATGCATCTTTTTGGTGTATCAGTAGGTTCCAGCAGTTTTGTTTGTATGGTTTTCCCCTTTTTTTCACCTGAAAAAAATTAATTGCCTGGTAGTTTGATTTGTATGTGATTATAGTCTGACTGATACAGTGAATCCTTCCACCACTGAGCAGACCACAATATATTTTATATATGCTGTGAGGTTACAATGACTATTGATATGAGTTTCAGAAGCAGGGGTGTGTATAAATATATATATGTATATACACATATATTTATATTTAATTATATATATATTAATATATATATACATATATATATATATATATATATATATACACACACACATATATATATATTTAAGAATCCCCATGAAGGGGATTCACTGCTCATTGTTTCAAGTCAGTTACTTCTGCTGGCAATACAGCATGGTAATAATGCATAGTAGAGTCTTCAGTGAATGTGGAGATATTAAAATAATTTTAAATGGATGAAACTGCTGTGTGGTCATCAACAGTCATCAATAGAGAGAAAGCTGTGAAGGCTTTTTTTCACTGAATTTAAACAAATGTATGCATGGAAATGTACCCTATTTCTCAACAAATCTTTAATTTTATGCATGTAAAAATACATCTCCATCCATAAACATCTCCATCCATAATGACAGACAGAACAGATATATAGGGAACTCAACTACAAAGAACAACAATAAAATTCAGATCCTTGATATGACTTTCACAGAGCAGTAATTTAAAAGCTTAATCTTCTTGTCCCTAGGTAAGTAACCTAACTACAACTGTTCTTTATTTTAGGAGTTTCCTTTCTGCCCAACTTTGTTCATCCTGCTTTTGTTTTTTAAAATCTAGCCTAGTCTGAAACGTTGTTTTATGTGAAAGCTTAATTGAAACTAAGAGATTCAAAAATTTAGGATGTTTTGTTTTGGTCTGTTTTCCCTACTGGACTGGTATTTTGTGATGAAATTATACTGCATTACACTGTAAAATTCCCCATTTCTATAAAGTAAACTGTCAGCAGTGATGAAAAAAAAAAAAAAAAAAAAAAAAGAGGAGTATTTAAACTTTTGTTTACAAAACATAAACATGTAAAGTCAAAATGTCAAGCTTCTTGGGAACAATCTGTGAAAAAGTGGCAAATAAGCAAATTCTGTAACTTCTGGCACTGTTTTATTGCTCTATTGATTGCCCTATTCTGTCTCCATCATAACAAGGAAATTATTGGGGCACATTAGTTAATGATTATTTTGATGTTATGAATAGCAACATAAAATCTTTATTATTTTTTCCTCAAAATTTATGTAATTGATATCAGTATAATGGGTTGTGCACTCAGTGATAATATGTGTCAGCTATAGAAAGAGTTACTTTACATTGTTGTAATTTACTCCCCTTCTGAGCTAACCTAAGCATCTCCTAGAGTGTCTTTGTTAAGGCAACAACAATCCACTTTTCATCTTCTCATCAGAGAATAACCATTATTATTTTTTTCTTCCTACAGGTAGAAAGTGCAACCCATGTGAAAATAATTTGGCTGAAATTCAGTTGTGATTATAAACATACATTCATAAACCTATTACTGTGCTTGGAATACACATGCTTCTTGGTTCACTCCTGGGAACAGATTTGGCTAGCTCCACCTCTTCTTAATCCATAGGATCATAGATTAATTCAGACTGAAATGTTTCTCAAAATGTCATCTAGATCAATATCCTACCCACAGAAGGACTAGGAGGGTGGAGTAGGATTTTCAGTGTTTTTTCCAGTCTAGCCATGAAAGTAGAGGATGGATAAAACCTACATCATTGAAATGTCTTTTCTCCCTTCCTTTTCTCCTTTGTTCTATTTTAAGGAATTTAAGCCGTTGTATCTTCCAACATGTATGTAGTCTTGATTCATGAGGCACCCACACTGTGATGATTTCTGCTTAGGTAAAACACAGTTGAGATGTTGAGATGATTATCAGTTTCTGATTTTTTTTTTTTTCCCCACTAGGACCTCAGAAAAGTCTTAGCTCTTACATCACATTCAAAATTGAAATTGGTCCCAGAGGGTTCTGGGGCTTCTGGAGTTTGTTTTTCTCTTTTTGCCAGAATATTACCCCTTCAAAACTTTAACTCCTTCTTTACATCCTTTCACTGACTGTCTATTGTTTATCATATCTTACATAAGTAATTTGTGTTCACATTTGACATCTTTCTATTCCAGCCCTACACTGCCTATCATCTCTCTCCTACTGTTGACAGTCTGGCCACTAACTCTCCTGCTGTGACATTTCTCCACTGGCCAAATATCAAGTTTTTCAAAGAGAAGTCTTTGTACTTTGTTTCTTGTTACCTCTTGATGCGTAGGAAGTGTTCCCACAATGCCACTTCATTATCTACCTCTGAAATGTTACTTAAAATTCTCTTTTTCCATGTTGCCTGCAAAAAATGTGACTGTGGTTAGACCACTGTTGTGCTTAGAAGCCAAACTGAACGCAGTCTCATTTTCCTGAAACTTTGTACTGCCTGAAGTATTGCAAAATGCCAATAAAAATATTTAACATCATCAAGCATTTATAACAAGATGCTGTTTGCACAGTCTAAGTAAAAAGAGGTTTAAGTTGTTAATCTACACTGAATAGCAGTTCCCTCTTTAGCTGTACTGGCCTTTTCAAACAAGGTTGAATTCCTTCTCCAATTTGGCATTGCCATTGATATAATGATGAGAAAAAACATAGATGTAATAGATATAGATACATTTATATAGATAATAGCTATAACTGATAGATATATTGTAGGGCTTTACAGCACACTGGAAGATCTAGATTTGTTGTTGATGGTATCAAAAAAGATGATTTTTTAAAATTTATTTTGAAATACATAAACAAGGATTCCTGCAATCCTCTATTCAGGTATTATATAGCAACTTGGAAAAGAAAGAGGTGAATCAATCCATAATGAGGAAAGTCAAAATGAAGTAACATAAAAAATTAGCTTGATGGTAGTTTCACAGACCAATTTCAGAAGGATTCCAGCTTAAAGAACCAAGCATAAATCTTCATTTCCTGACTTTTCTCTTTTAACATATGGTTGTGGCTATTAAAAAAATGATGGGTATCTAAACACTTATAGAAACAAATGTAAAAGCTAAGTTACAGAAATTAAATTCAGTGCCACTACAGGAAATTCATTATAACCATCCAGATATCATACAGAGTTTCAGCTCTTCACAAAAAGTTTCCAGTAAAAAAAAAAAAAAAAAAAAAAAAAGATAATTCATATGAACGTGTTGTGACATCATTCACAGAAGTGTGTTTAGAAGACTGGTCAATCTTTGACTTTTGACAAGACACAATTATTTCAAGAAGTATCAAATACAGATAAGATAATTCTGAAACTAGTATATATATAAAAATAAAGATTTTGGTGGTAAGAATAAATGTTATATTGGGAACACAGATTAAAAAGTCAGAGAGCCATTGTAATAGCCTTTTAGATCTAAAGCATCAGGGAACTGAAATATGGGATAAATGTCATGTTAATTTTGAGCTGAAAAAGAAAGCAGACTTGCCATCCTTTAAATTCTTGGCAGTGTGCTACTATTTGAGCCACTCTGAGTGACCACTGAGCCTCTTAAGATATGGGATTTCCTTCCATTTTCCTTATTCCTCAACACAATCCACCAACACACATTAATTGGTAGCATTTAGAAATGCTTAGCAACCTTTTCCAAAAGGTTTACACTCTACTGAATATTGAAGACAGGCTTTTAGTACCCTCTGAGAATTAGGCTTTGCCTCTCACACGCTGCATGAACCCAGGGTACAGTAGTAGCAGAGGCAGACACAGAAAAAAGAAGCAGAAGAAATGCAGGCAGAAATTTTGTCACAACAGAAACATCACATTCAAAAGAAACAATGCAGCCTTTGCAGTAGTAGTAAGCCTAAAGTTTTATTGAGGAATTAGTTTTTTTTGTTGTTGTTGTTGTTGTTGTTTTTAACTTTTTGAAGCATTTGTGCATTGCGTATATGAACAAGATTTGTTATATGTGCAGGATGTGAGTAGAGATACTAAATTAGATCTTCAATGGCCAATTGTAGGTTTAATCTTGGAATTTTGCTCAAACCACCATAAACCTGTTATATGAATCTCGTCTGATCTCTTTCCATGCTTTAGAAACAAATATATAGTTATATTGTCCTTCCTTAAAGTGCATATTAAAGTTGATTAATTATTTTTTCCCCTGAGGTGAGATGGTGAGATCCAGCAAAAGGCTAAAATCAATATTTTTGTTCTCTTTATTTTCCCCTTTTCAACTTGTTATAGTGAGTTTAAAAACGATAAAGATAACATGACTTTTTTTTTTTTTTTTTTTTTTTTTGATTCAATATATGTCTAGTTAAAAGTCTACTATTTAAGTTTGGAATTAGTAAACAGAAATGCTGCTTGCACTTTTTGCTTGCCTTCATAAAAACTCTTTCAGTGATCTTCTTCCACTATAAGTTCCCTTTGTTAGTACTGCAGGAACTTTCAGGCACTTTCTTATAAAATTTTGCTTTGCTAACCACTGGAGGAACTGTGTCTAACTTTGTCTTACAAATGCACAAAACCAATATAAGAGATGAGACCAAAAAGGATGTAAAAAAAAAAAAAAAACCACTAATAGGAATTTTGTGAGCAGGCAGAATTTCCCTCCCTGCTCTCCCATCCATGAACATTTACACCGAAACAACTATCACATTGATAACAGATTTCATGATAACTTGAATCTGAGGATAATACATATATATATTCTTGCTCATCATTATAGTTTTCACTTTTTCTTTGTATTCCTCTATGCAAATTTATGTACATGAAGTTCTTAGCCTGCAACACAAAGCAAAGTAGATGTTGCTGACTCAGTTACATTGGTTTATTTTTCAAATATATATCCTTATTAATATAATAATATAGATCTTAAGTACAAAGGTCTGCCAGTAAAAATAATCTTTGTAACTTCACAAGCAATGATGCTAGAAGATGAGTAAAGCTGCTTATAAATCAGAGGATCAGAAGACATATTAGTATGTGAGGTGACTTTCAACTCAGATTAATGATGATCGTCTCTTACTGAATAGAAACCAAAGAAGCTTGAAACATACTCAATTAAGCTGATCATTGCAGATGGGAGATGAGGTTTGTTTTTGTGAGTGTGTGTTTTAATCTTGCTTGAACTGCATAGTTCAGTCTAACAAAACTTTATGCATGAACTCTGTGACTTAGATATGCCACAGGCAAGGTGCTTCCTCAGAGACAGGGAACTGAAGTCATTTATGATTCTAAGAACAGGCATATGCAGTCATGTTCTTTTTGCCAAAATATCTTCAGGCTATTTGAAATAATAAATAGTGTGGAAAAAGTGATAATGAAGAGGAATATTACCTAAGGTGACTGTGAATGAACACTCTAGGAGAATTCAGAAGAAAAGGGCAGATATATAGCAGTTGCTTGCAATAGCAAGGTTGGATTGCTGACACTAGGATTGCCCTATAAATCTCATGTTTTTATGCTTTAGATTATCTTCAGATGTATACTGAATCAATTGGCTGGTCACTACTCAGGTATAACACCTTGCAAAATGAATTAGACAAGTTAGTAAAACAGTAAAGTTTCAACAATTCCAAAAATATATATATATATTATTCTGAGTATTGTCACCGGGTTTTCACCCTGCAATTACAGTAACTATTATTACCAAGATGTGAAAAATGAACAAAATCATATGATTCCTTCCATACACACTATAACAGTGAGACCAATGATACTGGAGTAGCACAATGGCAAAAGGTGACTGTAACTAGAAATTCATCAGTGTTGGGCCAGCACTAAATGCAACATAAATACACATGGTAAAGCTAGTTAAATACTGTCCTAGAGGCATTAAAGCCAGGAAAGCTATCAGTACACAACCACTATTTTCTTCAAGTACTTTTTGAGATATTCACATTTTCACAAATGTCTCTGAAAGAGAAGATAAATATTAACCATCTTCTGTAGAAACAACCCCCCTGATTAACTCCAAATGCCCTATATATTCAGTTAATCAATAACCTATTTTGTGCTTATTTATCCTTGTATCATATGTACAACATTTCTTAAAGTTATTAGTCAAATAGTCTTAATATCATGAAACTAGTATTTAGATTAAAACAGTTGACAATTTGAACAGTAGATAGAAAAAAGTTAATATATCATTACCTTTTTACATTCAAATTTTATTATCTATGTGACAAGAGAGACTATGGCAATTAGAGAACAGCAAGCAGTTTCTTCCCACTCTGCTGATGTAGATTAAGGAGTCTGCCTACTCAAATACTGTGTGGTCTAAGCAGATGATCTTTTGCTACCCAAGAACTGGTTCAGTTGTCATTGCCATCAGTTAGGGCTATTTTTGTTAGGATGCAGTCCCATATGGAAACTTCAGCCTCTGCACCCAGTTTCTTTCTTCAGGCCTTGTGACTCAAGAAATAGACACTCCTTTCATTCAAGACCCTTGTTTAAGCACTTCATCCAGTACCTCTCACCACTTCTGTCCCTTCCTCTGTCTCCATTTCTGCTCACTAAGAGCAGACCCTACTACTCCCCATTTCTACATCTAGCATCCATGTGTCAGTCCAGAAAGAGAAGGTATGGTGCATAAAGGCTACATAAAGAGTAGGTGGGTCCTAGAATCATAATTAACTTAGTGATATGAATTAGCTTAGTGATACAGTTAGAGGACTTGTAGTGTTAGGTCAGAGGTTGGACTAGGTGATCTTGGAGGTCTCTTCCAACCTAGATGATTCTGTGATTCTGTGATAAAATGGTTTGGGTTGGAAAGGACCTTAAAGATCACCTAAGTCCAACCCTGTCATAGGCAGGGACACCTTCCACTAGATCAGGTTTCTCAAAGCCCCATCCAACCTGGCCTTAAACACTTCCAGGGATGGGTCATCCACAGCTTCTCTGGGCAATCTGTTTCAGTGCCTCACCACAATGATAGCAGATAATTTCTTCCTAATATTATATCATAGTAGATAATTTCTTCTTTATATTTCACCTAAATCTTTCCTCTTGATGTTTAAAATGATTACTTCTTGCCCTATCAGTACACTCCCTCTCCTGCTTTCTTGTAGGCCTCTGTTACATACTAGAAGACTGCTATAAGGTCTTCCAGTACCTAACATTCTGGAGCCTTTTCTTCTCCAGGCTGAACAACCCTGACTTTCTCAGCCCATCTTCACAGGAGAGATATTTCATCCCTTTGATGATCCCTGTAAAGCAGATGAAAGAAAATGAGGAAAGAAAATGTCTGTAAGGTAAAATCCCAACCCCAAATGAAACTGAAGACTTAGAGGGAGTAACAGTAGAGCAGAATGAGGAAGACCGACAAACAGTTCCCTATAATTTAAATATCTTTGAATTTATTTGCAGTCCCTTAAAATGCTACCAAATTCTATGAGTATCATAGTTTCTGTTCCCTAAAACTACTTTTGCTTTTCTCCCAGTTTTTCCTCACCTTCCCAGCAACCCAAATGACCGTTCTCAGCTCTCTTTCAGGGCTGTTGATTTATATATTATTCCTTCCAGTCACACGGTCCTCCTTCTTTTTCAGTCCTTGGTCTGTTACTTCCACAAAACTCAGTTTTGCCTACATTTCTGAGAAGCTGAGAACTCTGATACTGGCTCAGCTTCCTTAATCCTGGAAGATTCAGGGAGATTTATAAGAACATATATGTACCTTGGGTTTGTTAACTAGTTTATTTTCCTGCAGGAATTGGCCTCTAACATCCATCAGTATACACGCCAAGGAGTATATATCCAAGATTGAAAGCTGTAGTTATTACGTGACAAGGATGAGATTCATGAGTGCATTTTAAGACTGATTACACTAACAGTTATTTTCATGGCTTTGCCAGTCAGAGCTGCTTGGGCTAAGATTGTGTTATGCGTTAAGTAAGTTAGGTTGTATCTGAGGTCTTTGCCAGATAGCCTAAGGCCATAAGAATCAGATGAACAGGGTCAGAATTTCCAGACGGAAGTGTAAAGGCATAGTGGACTGTCAAAATAAATAAGAAGTCAGATATACTATATGTACTAAGTATATGGAGCTCTCTATACTTCTTTAAAAGAAAAACAAATGGATAACATTACAAGCAGTGACTCGTGAAGTCTGTTGAAAATCAGCAGAGTATTGCTTAATGGTATAACAAAACAAAACAAAACAAACAATCAAAGCAACAATAACAGAAGAAAGTCCAAAACCACACACAGAGAAAAAAAAAGAAATTTTAAAAAAGAAATGATTAAAATCTGGGGACAGTTGCCTTACAGCAATTGCAGGGACTGCTATCTACACTATCCACAGGGAGATGCTGTCTATTGGTCTATCTGGACATAATTCTGTTGTGCGAACTGGATACAACTGAGCAATCTGTGCACCCAAATTGTCAGAAATGGGTTAAGCATGAGTTGAGGGAAGATATTTGAAAACATAAACTCACTCAAAAATCATGTCCTTTATACCGTTTCAACATGGCTTTATTATACCATGCATGCACCATCTCTGTTGTAAATCTTCATTTGCACCAGTTTTATGAATTCACACATTCCCTGACATAGAAAAGTTACAAATGAGACCAGAAACAAATTATGTTTCTGAGGAACATATACCCGGGGAGGGGAATTTAAAAATTCTACAAACCAAAACCAGTCAGGGAAAAAAAAGAATTCAAAAAGAAAAATATTTAAAAATAACTTGTCAAGTTCTCTCTTTATTATATGCAAAATGGCAGCTAAAAAAAAAAAAAAGTGAGGTAGATCTTATTAACAGAGGTATCATGTCAGCACAGAAGAGAAAGAAAAGTTCCATTCCGTATTACCAAAGAATTACCATATCTGGACTAGTACTTTTGATTTGGGGCTTCTTTGTACCAGCAAAATTTAAAACAAAATAAAACAAAACAAAACAAAATTTTGAAAAAAATATTTAAAGAGTCAAGAAAGTAACAACTAGAGGACCCAGATTTGCAGGAACTAAGCTCTGTGGAAAGTTTTAAAGTGATTGCTTTAGGAGAGCCAGATACTCATCTGGTTTAAATCAGCATGGCTTCAGTGAGGATATAGTCTAAGAAACTCCCAGATATTTGCCAGATATATACAAAAATAGAAGGTAGAGTGTGGACAAATGTACGGAATAGCAATAGGATCAAACTAATTATACATATATATATATATATAAGTTGAATATTACAGAAATTTTAACAGTGTAGTATAGTAACAGTTTCAGATAACTAAACTAAACTGTCTCCTAAAGGAAATGAGAGAACTCTATTTCAGCAGATATCTCATATGAGACGGACATAAAAAAATAAATAAAATTAACATCATAGAAAACAAGCCAAAATTAGTTAAAATGAAATAGCTATGTTCTTTCTATTATCTACTTACTATGATTTTCTGGAGCATTTGCAATCCATGAGCTTGTAGTATTGCTTGCACACTAGGAAGACACCTAGACATGTTTTTTTTGTTGTTGTTTGTTTGTTTTTTATAATAGCTCAGGTACAGCTGAGCTGAAATAAAAAGATATAAAAGGAAAAAAAGGAGGCTGTGACTAATGAGTAAGACTGGCTATAGACAATCAGAGCTGGGAAAGCTCTATAAAACCTTCCCTTTAAACATGCTGACCCTTGTTTTATTTATTTGCCAAGTACTTCAGGTATGTAAGGGGACAGTTACAGAGAGGAGACAAGTTGGGGCCTTCAAGAAAGACTTGATCATGCTACAAAAGCCAAACACACAGTTGATGCAAACTATAAGCTATGTATAAAAGACAGTGGAATGAGAGGAATGACCTCCAGCAATAAAGAACTTCTACAGGAACCATCCATACCCACACTGGAAACTATCACACTGTGTCTTGCAACTGAAAGAGCTTTCTGGTTACCAAAAAATATTACTTTTCTTCATCTGGCTTGCCAGTCTTCCAACTATTGGCTTGAAAACTAAAAAAACAAAACACTCCAAAACACTTATGCTGTAATGAGAGGAAACTTGGAACTTCTTAAATTTAGACATAAGCTGTAGGAGTGCCTTTTTACAGATCAGATTGAATGTACAGCACAGCACAGGACAGATCCGCACCAGGTGTTAAACGGTTTCAGTACACTGAGGTCAGTGACCCTCCCATACAAAGAAACAGATTTTTTTGGCCCAGTGACTTGTAATTTTTTGCTGTTATAACTCCTGACTTCCCTATGTACTCTGGATTACACTGTAAGAGGAGTCTCAATTTTTAGAAATATTTGTACATCCACGGATATATTCTTTCTGTCTATAAAACTCATAAGCAAACTGGAATTATATTAGCTGCAAAGAAAAAAAAAAGGCCCCAAATCCTTCCACTTTACATAGCATTATATTGACAAGAAGCCTTTAGTACTCTCAGACCTCCTTCCCTTTGCCAGCTCCATTGAACAAGTTTTAAATGGAACTTGAAGGGTAGGCAAATGATGATATGGATGAAGGTCCATCCAGGTTACAGGAGTCACCTAGACTATCACAACAACCTCCATCAAGAAAAATTAGGAAAGGTTATTGTCACAGGGGGCTCTCTTCTGAGGGGAGCAGAGGGCCTGATATGCCATCCGGACCCAACCCATAGGGAAGTCTTCTTCCTCCCTGGGGCCTGAGTAAGAGACATCACTAAAAAAGTAACTTGCCTGTTATGTCCCTCTGATTATTACTCATTATTATTTTTTCATGTTGGCAGTGATGAAGAAGCAAACAGAAGTCCAAGGATAATCAAAAGGGACTTTAGGGCTTTGGGCTTTGGGCTGATCAGTTGAAGGATCAGGCTGCTCAGGGAACTAGTTAGTAAGATCCCCTGCAAAACTACTTTTGAAGATATTGCTATCAGTGCTAGTCAGTTTTTAAGTACCACCTCCTAAGAGCACAGGAACAGGCAATCCCAAAATGTAGGAAGTCAAGCAGGTGGGGCAGATGGTTGGCTTGTCTAAGCAGTGATCTTCTAGAGATTATGTGGAAAAAGAAAGTGTATAGCCTCTGGAAGTGAGGTTGGGTGACATGGGAGGACTACAGAGATTCTGTTTGTCTTTGTACGGAGAAAATTCATGCGGCCAAGGCTCAATTAGAGCTGAAACTGTCCAGTACTCTGCGGAACAATGATGATGATGATGATTATTTTTTAATACGTTAACAGCAAAAGGAGTACCAGAGAAAACATTGGTCCGTTACTTGATGAGGATGGTCACACAAACAAGGACAAAGACAAAGCAGAGACTTTTAATGCCTTCTTTGCCTGTGTTCAACACCAATGATGGGATTTGGGACACCAGGTGTCCTGAGATGGAGGACTGTGATTGTGGGAACAATAAACTTTCAGAAAATGCTATAGTTTTGTGGGATTTGCTGTGCCACCTGGATGTATATGTCTATGGGGCCTGATGGGGTTCATCACAGGGTATTCAGAGAGCTGGCTGATGTTATGTTATACAAGACCTCTCTCAATTATTTTTCAATGGTCTTGGGAATCTGAAGAGGCTCCAGCTGACTGGAATCTGGCAAATGTCATTCCAGTTTTCAAGAAAGGCTAGAAAGAAGACCCTGATATTTACAGGCCTGTCAGTTTCATTTCAGTGCCTGGTAAAATTATGAAGAAACATTCTGGGAGTTACTGAGAAGCACCTGAAGGACAGTGAGGTCATTGGTAATAGCCAAAACAGGTTCATGAGTGGAAGGTCATGCTTAATAAACTTAATTTACTTTTATGACAAGGTCACAGGTCTAGTTGACCTAAGGCAAGCCAATTTTTGTAATGTTTTCGGATTTCAGTAAAGCCTTTGATACTGGCTCTCGAAGTATTCTTCTGGAGAAAGTGTCCAGCACAAAGATAATATAATGCAAGAACAACTGGCTGATGGGTCAGGTGCAAAGGATTAGAGTAAATGGGGTTACTTCAATCTGGTGGCCAGAAACTCCACAGAGCTCCATTTTAAGGCCAGTGCTCTTTAATGGTTTCACGCATGACTTAGATGCAAGACTTGAAGGTGTACTAAGTAAGTTTGCAGATGACACTAAACTGGGATGAGCTGTTAACTCCATTGAGGGTAGAGAGGCCTTGCAGAGAGATCTTGACAAAGATCTAGGCAATCACCAACATTATGAAATTTAACAAGAGCAAGTGCCACATTCTGCACCTGGAAAGGGACAACCCTGGCTGTACATACAGGTGAGAGGCTGGAGAGCAGCCCTGCAGAAAGAGATCTGGTGGTTTTGGTCAATGACAAGTTGAATATGAGCCAACAGTGTGCCCTGGCAGCCAAAAGGGCCAACCATATCCTGGAGTGCATCAAGCATGGCATTGCTAGCAAGTTGAGGGAAATGATTGTCCCACTCTACTGTGGCCTCACCTCAAGTACTGTGTGCAGTTTTGGGCACAACAATACAAGAAGGACATAACACTGTTTGAGAGTGTCCAATGGAGGTCTATGAAGATGGTGAAGGGTCTAGACAGGAAGACGTATGAAGAGGGGCTGAAGTAGCTTGTTTTTTTCAGCCTAGAGCAGAGGAGACTGAGGGAAGACCTCGTGGCGACCTAAGGCTTTCTCACAAGGAGCAGTGGAGGGACAGGTGCTGATCTCTTCTTTCTGGTGACAAGTGGTAGCACAGGAAGGAACAGAGGAGTATCAGGTTGGATGTTAGGAAAACGCACTTCCTTGACAGGGTGGTTGGGCACTGTAACAGGCTCCCCAGGGCACTGGTCACAGCACTGAGACTGTCAGAGTTCAAGAAGCACACTCTCAGACACATGGACTGATTTTTTGTTGATTTCTTTTGATAATCCACTTGACTGTACCCTCAGCAAATTTGCAAATGACACCAAGCTGAGTGGTGCAGCTGATACGATAGAAGGAAGGGATGCTATCCCAAGGGAATTGGATAAGCCTGAGAATTGGGCCCGCATGAACCTAATGAGGTACAAAAAGTCAAAGTGCAGGGTCCTACACCTGCGTTTGGGCAATCCCAGATAGGAATACAGACTGGGAGAAGAGATCATTGAGAGCAACCCTGCAGAGAGCAACTTGGGGGTTCTGGTGGACAAAAGGCTTGACATGAGCTGGCAGTGTGGGCTTGCATCCCAGAAGGCCAACCCTGTCCTGGGTTGCATCAAAAGAGGACTGGCCAGCAGGTCAAGGGAGGTGATTGTCCCCCTCTACTCCACCCTTGTGAGGCCACACTTGGAGTACTGCATCCATGTCTGAGGCCCCAAGTACAAGAAGAATGTGGAGCTGTTACAGCGAGTCCAGAAGAGGGCCACAAAGATGTTCAAGGGGCTGGAGCACTTCTACAAAGAAAGGCTGAGAGAGCTGAGGCTGTTCAGCTTAAAGAAGAGAAGGTTCCATGGCGACCTCATTGCAACCTTTCAGTACTTAAAGAGGACTTACAGAAGTAATGGAGAACGACTCTTTGCTCAATAGGACAATGACAGGATGAAGGGGAAAGATATTAAACTAAAGGAGGGGAGATTTAGATCACAGATTAGGAAGAAATTCTTCACTCAGAGGGTGGTGAGGCACTGGAAAAGGTTGCCCAGAGAGGCTGTGGATGCCCCATCCCTGGAGGTGTTCAAGACCAGGTTGGAAGAGGCCCTGAGAAACCTGATCTAGTGGGTGGTATCCCTGCCTATGGCAGGGGGGTTGGAACTAGCTGGTCCTTGAGGTCCCTTCTAACCCAAGCCATTCTATGATTCTATGATTGATTCTATGATTCTATGATTCTATTCTTCTATAATCCTTGTGGGTCCTTTTCAACTCAGGATATTCTATTATCCTATGACTCTAAATAATTAAATTTATCATTTGCGGTTCATTTTGATTAGTCCTGAGATGATATGAGTTTCCTTGGAAGCTTCTATTTATTTATTTATTTGTTTGTTTGTTTATTTGTTTTCAATTAAAAAGACATGGTGGATCACAGAGAAATTAGGAGAATTGTCTGCTTGCTTTTATTTATGGAAGAGGAAAAAACAATTAAATATGAAGGCATTTCTACATGTTTTTCCCTGTCTCTTGATTATTCTCAGTCAGCACTCTGTAAATGGTGTTAAGTCTTCAGTAAGCTTGTGGGACTCCTTTTCTTTTAACTTTCCTATTAGTTGTCTTGAACTGACATTATATGTTACTCATTACTGTCACTGACGGAAAGAGTAGCGAGATCAGCATTTGGATGTGATTATCTGAACATCAACACACTTTATTAGGTATTTCCCCTATCATACTTATATTTTCCTGAATGTCTGGAATGTAAAAAACTTGTAAAAATGATTAACATTATTCTGATCTTTTCTTTCTTCTTTTTTTTTTTTTTTAAAGAAAGCTTTTTATTTATTTATAGTTTATTCATTACAGTCAAAAGTTTGCTTTAGATTATTCTTTGCTGTATGTATTTTACCCCTAGAATTTATTCATACAAATATAAAAAAGGTAAAAAAAAAAAAAAAAGAAAGAAAGAAAGGAGAGCAGTATAATGCAAAAGCCTGGAATTCTAAATTGATGATCCAAATTCATGGGAAAAACAAAACAAAACAAACAAAACAAACTAATAATAATAATAAAAGAAAAAAACAACAAGCATGTCAAAATCCAACCCTGAGAACCCTGAGATTTTGTTATTCTGATCTTAATGTGTAACCTTCGAAAATAGCACCAAAACATGAGTTTAAGCTATGTAGGACTTCCAGGGTTTAAATTTTAGGAATTAGTTATTGAATCATTAAGTAAAGAAGTCAAAATGATCAGCTTATTTCCCTTAGAAAACAAGAGAGCAGGAAAACACTGTACTCCTTTAGCTGAAATAATCCCCAAATGTGTAGTTTAAGATGAAGTTCAGTTAGAAGATGTCTTTTTTTTTTTTTATGCTATTCTTGTTATAGTTGATCTCCACAAATTTTGTTTAGAACAAATTTGTACACAGTGTCTAAAACTAACTTTAACTCTTCTTTGACTATTAAAATATCAAATTGTATGTCTATGTTACAACTGAATATATGTTACTGGTTAAGCTCTGAGGTATTTGAGTGAATAATATATATTTCAGATGCTCATGGACCAGGAAATATTTCAGAACGAAAAAGGATGCCTATTTCTCAAGGTATAATTGCCTTCTTTCAGGGTAACTTTTTTTTTTTTTTTTTTAATTTTAAATAGGTACTTCAAAGAGATTAAAAGTGGGCTATCAATCCTTTGAAGCCGTCAAGAGGTAATGATTTAGGATTTCCATTTCAAAGAATTTTACATCTGAGATAAAATAGAACAATTCTATTGAAAACCAGAAAATCTGGGCCTGAAATGACAAAACAGCTTCTAAAGGATCAGCTAACAGAAGTGACATCTTTTTATTGTTCCTTGGTGAGTCTTTTGACCTATATATTCCTCAATTATCTTAAACCATTATTACTAAGTAAACTCAATTGCTCTCTAGAAGTTAGGCTAAATAAAATGATATCTGCTGTGCCCTTAACACAAAATGTTACACTTGAATATATATATATATACTTTTTTTTTTTTTTTTTTTGTCTGATGTTTTAAAGGTCAGATCAAATTATCTATATGTATAAATGTACGTATGGATGTCTTCCTTACATAATGATTACCTTCTATTTTCCAAATAAATGAGATTATTATTATTTATGTTGAAATGCTTTTTCTTGTTTGAGAATGAGGAAAATATAAATCTTATATGGTCATGGCAGAATCAAAGAGGCAGCAGCCATTAGAAGCAGACTGGTGGTGGCAGTGAAATTGCTATGGTCAGAGTAAAAGCCCTGGAAAGTCAAGTTAAGTAACACTGCTTCCACTAAAAGAAGAGTTGTGAGCTATTAGCTACTATTGGCACAGTTATATTTCCCAGCAGCAATAACGACTGTGACCCGTGTTTCCCAGCCTTTGGATGTCAGCAAGAGGATTAAGACCTGGATCTTCCATGAAGTTCCTCACCTTTTCCTTTCCTGTGGTAAGAAGGGCACAGACATGGCACAGCACACACACATCTCTCATTCTTGAGGTTCCTCTCTGATGCTGAGAAGCCTTAAAATGACTGTAGATCCGCCACTATAGATGAGCAAGCACAGTGAATTTCATATATGTAGAGGATATCAATTCTAACAACAAACAAATTTGATTAAACTTACAAAGATATAAAAACAAATACCTCAATCTTATTTTGAAATTTTAACTAAGCTTAATGGGGTAACTTTCTCCTGGTAGTAGAACCTCCAGATTCATCATTCAATTTCTTCATACAGTAGGTAATTTGTCTTAATCAGAAAATTAACTTCAATAGAAATGATGGTTAGGTAATGGACAAAAAGTATACAATTGATTTATATGTATTTTTCAGAAAGTTTTTCTAACAAATATTTTTTTTAATATATGGTCAGAATTTGGAGAGATAAATTACCCCAGAGGAATGTGTGGACAAGAGGATCAATCACCTGAATCTGTACTGCACTAAACATAAATTTATTTAAAGTGTAGTTTCACTTCATATAAGTCAGCCTCATATATAGAGAATATTGGAGAAACTGGGGTGACAAGGAAATTTTATGGAGTTTGCAAACATAACCAAGTGCAGACTTGGATAGAATCTGAGAACAACCAATAAACATTGTTTCATAAGATTCCCCTTTTTCTTTCTAGGAAAACTTTTACACTAGACTTAAGTTGTTTTTTTTTTTTTCTTTTTTCTTTTTCCTTTTTTAGTAGCCACTAAAATACTGGGTAGTTTAGTTTCTCATTAAAAATGAAGAAAAATAATCCCACAGAGGAATGGCTCCAGAAAATAAAGGACATAGTGAAAATCTGAACCCTTCAATAATGTGTTAGCAATTATACATGAATCTAGTTTTTCACACCACAATATCCACAAAAAAATAACTCTTTCAGATACACCTGGTTTAATAAACATTTAAACTTAAATCACTCAAACACCTAACAGTCTAGATGATGTAAGAGACTTAACCAATAAAATGACTGAATACTAAGAACATACTATATTACTAAATGTTTTTAAATCAAACCAGATCAAAATACGAGCTTTTAATGATTATTTTGTTGCTGATAGTCATGTGGCAGTGATCTGTAACTTCATTTTATATACTAAGTGGTTATTAAAATGTCATTTAACTTTGGAAAAAAATAATTTAGTGGTAAATAAAATGTTGACATTTGTCTGGATTAGTCTCCTTTTGAGATGAAATTTTGCCTGGTTAAATATTTACAGTAATTGATAACTGAAACCACTGAAGAAGGAAGGAAAGATTTGTAAGCCTTTAACGACACACAGTAGTAAAGAGAACTAAGAATAATGAAAAGCAACAAAATAAATAGAGAATTAGGAATCTCTTTGTGTTGCCACCTCAATTCTGTATTTTGTCTTTATTTCACCTTCTGACTTGATATTTATTTGGGAGCTGACACACTGACTGTACATGTTCAAATAACAATAACATTATAAATGCTGTATTTATTTTTGTCAAATCTCTTCCATGTTACATCAGTGACTGGGTGAAGAAACATGTTCTCATTTCAGTGACCCTACTTTTAATTGATGTTGGAGCATCATTATTTCCTTCTAGGTTTTGCTGAGTTAGTATGTGACATAAATCATAGTAGATTTGGCCAATGATCTTTTATTTTTGGCATAATGTGTTACCTTTGTACCAAACATTCAGCTGAAATGATTTTTTAGAAAAATATCATATTGCTAAACAGAAAGTACCACAAAACTTGTTTCCTTTTGCTTCATTCCCCTGCTGTCTTAAATCTAGATATTTTAGACCCTACCCAGTATTTTTCATGTGATTCTCATGTCTAAGTGTGAATTGAAAAAATAAAACCCTAGACCACAGATTATTTCCATTTCTTTCAAAAGATGCACATCTAAAATTTTTAATCCAGTGAAATTAATTTCATAAAGACAAAGAAAATTCAGGGCTGAAAATTATTTTACATGATTGAGGTTGATTCTTTAAATTTCTGATAAATCTGCCCAGAGCTATGGCAAGGGTAACAAGGGAGCTGAAAAACAACACCCAACATTCTGGAAATGCTCTTGCCGCTGCCAGCAGGAAGATGCTGGCAGAAGAGAATTTCTGTTGAGAGTGAATGATAAGCGATTTAGTGATTTTTACTGCACTATAATTTGCCCTCTCTGAGCATTGCAGTCTTCTGAGAGCAGAACTTGGTGGTGCTTGGGAAGGCATATTTTGAAGGTGGTGGTCCTTATTAGCCATATAGGGATGAGCCTTTGCTCAAACGATGAGCCTTTGCTCAAACCACAAAGAGAACAGGAGATACAGAAAACACCCTTCTGAAGGGAAGCCATTAAAAAAGACATTAAAAATGAGGGGAGTTCCAGCTCCACACTGGAACAGGTTGCCCAGAGAAGCTGTGGATTACCCGTCCCTGGAATTGTTCAAGGTCAGGTTGGAGGGGGCTTTGAACAACCTGGTCTAGTTGGAATTAGATGATTTTTAAGGTCCCTTCCAACACAAACCATTCTATGATTCTGATTCTATGATTCTATGATTCTATGATTCTATGATATAATTTGGCAGCTGGAGTAGCTGCTGTGATGTGAAACATTCATTTGAATGTCAAAGAAGCAAAAGAAGACATTGCTTTAGAAAACAGTTTAAAATGGGAGGTAAAAGGAAGGAAAATGCTGAATTTGTTCCTTTCCCTTCTCTCCCCACCCCCCACCCCCCACCCCCCCCCAAAAAAAAAAAAAAAAAAAAAAACGCAAGAAAGACAAGAATAAATTGTTCCTTCCATAGGTAATTGTGTGCTATCTGTTACTGACAGCACATTGCTAATGTTACAGTTTAGACTATGCAGTTTTTCCCTCTTTCCTAGAATTTTTAATGAGTGTGGAGTCTCAGTTTGCCTTCTTTAGGCAAACCAAGTGGTGGTTTTCCACTTCATCCCACAGTTTCATATTGCCTATGTCATTGTTTCAGGCATTCAGGCATAAGAAATAATTAGTCCTGGAAAACATCTTCTCTTTTCTTTTTCTTTTTCTTTTTTTTCTCTTTTTCTTTTTCTTTTTCTTTTTCTTTTTCTTTTTTCTTTTTCTTTTCTTTCTTCTCTTTCTCTTCTCTTCTCTTCTCTTCTTTCTCTTCTCTTCTTCTCTTCTCTTCTCTTCTCTTCTCTTTCTTCTCTTCTCTTCTCTTCTCTTCTTTCTCTTCTTTCTCTTCTCTTCTCTTCTCTTTTCTTCTTTTCTTTTCTTTTCTTTTCTTTTCTTTTCTTTTCTTTTCTTTTCTTTTCTTTTCTTTTCTTTTCTTTTCTTTTCTTTTCTTTTCTTTTCTTTTCTTTTCTTTTCTTTTCTTTTCTTTTCTTTTTCCTTTCCTTCCTTTCCTTTTCCTTTCCTTTCTTTCCTTTCCTTTCCTTTCCTTTCCTCCTTTCCTTTCCTTTCCTTTCCTTTCCTTTCCTTTCCTTTCCTTTCCTTTCCTTTCCTTCCTTTCCTTTCCTTTCCTTTCCTTTCCTTTCCTTTCCTTTCCTTTCCTTCCTTTCCTTTCTCTTTTTTTTCTTTTTCTTTTTCTTTTTCTTTTTCTTTTTCTTTTTCTTTTTCTTTTCTTTTTCTTTTTCTTTTTCTTTTTCTTTTTCTTTTTCTTTTTCTTTTTCTTTTTCTTTTTCTTTTTATTTTTGTTTTTATTTTTTTTTTTTTTCTTTTTCTTTTTCTTTTTTTTTTCTTTTTCTTTTCTTTCTTTTTTTTCTTTTTCTTTTTCTTTTTCTTTTCTTCTCTCTCTCTCTCACCCCCCAGGAGCTGAGCTAATTCATTTTAAAATAAAAATATCTCCATTTAAGATCCCACACTGAGAGTGTCACAAATTATGTCAATTCACCAAATTGGTGACTGCCAACAAATGGCTGAGAAATGCCAGATTCAGTTAAAAACTTTGGCTCAGCTAACATCCTCCCATGGAAAAAAGTCATGGGATGGCAAAAAATCAGGCAGAGTGATCTGCAGGCTTGAGCCACAGTTTCCACTGCATCATGTGCTGAGGAATGCTGGGGGGATGGGTTCGGACACCCACGGAGCCAGCAGGGATCACAGCCCTGTGGACCTGCAAGGACTTCTGTAGGATGCATTTTCCTGTGAATCCGTCGACCCTGAGGTATGCCTGGAAAAGCATCACCCACACATAGGCCCAGACCTTGCTCACATGTTGTCCCAGGTGGCTTGGCTCCTAAGACTTCAAACGTACATTAGGGGTATTTACAGGTGCCGAGTGGGAATTGTACAAAGTGCTCCTGCCAATGTCAATAGCAACTACGCAAAGAAAATGCCTGTGGCTTTCAGTTAAGAGGAATGCTTCTCTGTTCCAGCAATGCCCTCTCCTTGAAGAGTTGCACTGTCTCAAAACCTAAAGACCTCTCTTTGCAGGCAATTCTCATGCAGTGCCTTTCATGGGACTAAAGGATAGATAAGATAATGTTACTTCATCCCTCCCTCCTTCTGACAACATTTGGATCAAAAGATTGGATTTTCTGCTCTTTTCAACCCCTCCATGGGAGGAGTTGGAGGAGATTACACAGTTATTTATCATATGTGATTCAAAGTCCTCTATGTATGGTTAGAAATTCTTCTCGCAGCATGAATTTTCCAAAGACTGCATGGAAATGAAAGGACATAGCTTTCTTTTAATTATTCTGCATTGTTCCTTCCAGCTTAATGCAGAATTTTATTCTTGTGTTGTCAAGGACATCAATATGCAGTTCAAGGTTTGGGGGAGGGAGAGTGATGAAGAAAGTAATGAAAGATGTTTGTTTGAAGATAAAATAAGAATCTACAAATGAAAGTTTATCAGAGTTAAGGCACTGAAGTAATATTACATCAGCTAAGAAACTACAGCTTCTCAATAGTGATGCCTCTGACATGCACATTCTGAAAGAAAAATAGATGTACAATATCACCAGATCATTGCTAACTCTAACATTTTTTTTTCTGTTTGCAGTATGTGCCTGTGATTGATCACTCACTTGCAGATGTGCTGTTAAATACCCCTCTTTCTGATTCTCCTGTCTACAACAAGCAGATTCAAACAGCCAGAATAAACAAGGGTATTTCTGTCAAAGAGCTACCCAGTTATATCCAAAAAAAGAAAAGAGTTGCCAGGGAAAGAGAGATTCTTAACCCATTTCCCTGCCTGAAAACAACAACAACAACAACAACAACAACAACAAACACAGCACCACCAACGATTATTGTCCAGCTAAGTACAAAGTTCTTCATATAAGAAGCCAAGAAAACCAGAATCTTTCTCTCACTCTTTCTTTCCCCCTCTCCCCCTTTCCCCCCCTCCCCCTTTTCCTATTATTGGACAAGATAATTAGAGTTTTTAAACTGGCTCCTTCTCTTTCTTTTTTAGTGTTTCTAATTCATTAAAAGTGGGGATTATAAAGTGTGCCTCCATTGTAATGCAAATATATATATGTATACTATTTTTTGAGGGTTTGTGGGCTTAATTTTATCACCTTTGTATGTTTCTGAAATTTGTTGAGCCTAAACCAATCCTGGTAGAAGGATTCCTGGGAGGAGGATCCAACCTTTAGAGTTCAGTACAGTATGCCGTATTGATTTTTGTTGAATCACCTCTATTTCATAGAAGTAATAGACAGTATCCAGCCTAGTGCCTGAACATTTTCTAAAAATTAAGCTAACTGAAAAAGCCAAATAAAATTAACAATCAACAATTATCCAGTTAAACCAGAAAAAAGACCCCCTGAAAAAGATCCCCCCCCCCCCCCAAAAAAAAAAAAAAAAAAGCTTAAAGCTCTAGTGTCTATTATTAGCAGACTAATAGAATGTAATCAAAGAATTCATCAGCCTCAGACAGTCAGACAGTAGGTTGATAAGGTCTTCCTGCAGATAGGCTGGAATTCAGTTGTTGCTTTGCATCAGTAGTTATGGAACAGAAGCTATTTCCTATCCAAATTTATCTGAATTTTACAGCTTAAAGAAGTATATATTTCATTATTAATTGGACAGAAATCATTTCTGTCATTGCCTCCAAACAACTGCAAGCATGTATGTCAGTGGGAAGACTGCCTCTGTCTTAAGTTTACTAGCAATTACAAGCAGTACTACTGTGAAGCCATGAATACTGCAAAGCATTTTCAGTTAACAACTAAAGAAGTAAAAGACTCTCAAATGTTCATAGTTTTATGTTCTGCTTCCTGTTGCACAGATGATACAGAATTTATAACAGATGTTGAATATGCTATCAAAGTCACATAAACGGGAAGGGACATTGATCTTTGACCTTAGTAGTGTCTGAGAAAATGTCACTGCTTTCCCATTCCTTTTTTTTACAGACTGTTCTTCTATTCCTTATAGGTTTGTTACAGGAATAGGTGCCATATAATAAAAATGATAGTGAGAAACATAGGAGGGACTACAGCTGTGAGAATATGCAACATTCATAAGGCAGTGTCTGGAATAAAAGACATTTACAGAAGTCTGACCCTGTTAGTCTGTGTTGAAATCTTATGCAGTTAATAAAAAACCTTCTGCAACAAACCTGCTTCCGGAGTCTCAAATCATATACCATTAAAGTCAGTAGGAACTTTGCAATTTTTTTTAAGCTGAGGATCAAATTCTGAATGTTTACTTCCCATTCTCCACATTGCCTATTTCTCTTCTCAATTTATAAACTGAGGTTATAATGAACATTTTTAAAGATTCAACATTTAATCACATTTACATGAGAGTTAGATCACAGCTAAGATACTCATGTATAACATGCATATTTACTTTATTTCCTATTTTTATTTGTAATTTTAATAAGAATTAAAAAAATAATAAAATAAATAAAAGAAGTAAAACCAGAAAAAACTTCTCTGGTGTTTCACAGAAAACTTGTGGATGCCCTGTCCCTTGAAGTGTTCAAGGCCAGGTTGGATGGGACCAAGACAGGGATCTGGAAGCAGAAAATCTTTAAGGTCCCTTCTAACCCAAATCGTTCTATGATTCTATGAATCTATGTAAAATAAATGAATAAATAAATAAATAAATAAAAGTACATTATGTCTTAGAAGAACTTAGTCACGATTACAACCTTCCAAACTTAGTTGTAACAATAAAGAGAGTTTCTGAACATGGATTAGTAGCTCAATTTTAGCAGTAACAGGTAGCAGTAGAACTATCCAAAGGTCTGGGAGAAAGAAAAAAAACAAACCTTCACCACCATCAGAACATTTGAAGATGAGGATAAAACATTGTACTATATCTGACATCTGAAGGAAAAGAAGTAAATGGTCAGCAAAACTAATCCCTACAGCTGTTAAAGGTGAAAAAAAA
The DNA here is from genome assembly GCF_009769625.2 of Cygnus olor. Taxonomy (NCBI): domain Eukaryota; kingdom Metazoa; phylum Chordata; class Aves; order Anseriformes; family Anatidae; genus Cygnus; species Cygnus olor. The sequence goes on along the minus strand of NC_049170.1, from coordinate 145,133,778 downwards.
AAAGCTAAGAAGGTTACAAACACTACAGCTGACAAAGCAAAGTTGCAGTACATTATTTCATGAAAAGGTTTATTGGCAATACAGAAAAAAATTGCTTTTACAAAAAAATTCCAATTACTTTTAACCTTATTTCTGTTCATTGTATTAAATAGCAGAGCTGTAACTAACTTCAGAATTTCAACGCTCAGCTTACAATTTAGCAATTTAATAATGGTACCACAAAGTGCCTAACACATGTGGTTAATTTTGCATAAAACTATTGGGATTTTCAAAATTTAAGACAGGAAAATGGAATACTTCACAGAGTATATTTATATAAATATATGTTTTAAATTTCAGGAAAAAACAACCCACTGAATTTTAAACAAGTAATATATTGACACCCGATAAATCTTATTCAATTTTTACATTTTTCTTGCAACAAAACCCAGTATAAATTCCTGAACACTTTTAAGACTATTGGAAGTGTATCCAGCAGTTGCATGTCACAAGCTGACAATTTTTCTAAATCTAATTTGTGACTGGAGTCTAGCTTAGAAACTGGAAGCTACGGGGATATTTGAGCAACTAAACATTAAAATATCCCATGGAAGGATACTGAAATCTTACTACAAATTAGAAAGCACTAAAAAAATAAATGTTGAAAATCTCTAACCTTCTTAACGAACAATCTTCCAGTCTTTAATCCCAAGTATGTGACCTGCAACATGAATACTGTAGGAGCCCTTGTACCCTTAGCTGTAGGTCCAGCAGGTGACCAGCTACGAAATAGGCAAGAAACGCTTCCCACTCCCCAACAAAAAAAGCAAGCTTTTTTTTTTTATGTACATCATTTAAGTGAAAATGTGAATAGTAGAAAAGTATGGTAGGAGCTATAGTAGCAATAGACTGTTTTTTATAGTAGAAAAAAAAAAAAGTTTTCCTTTCCTCATTCAAAACTGCACCTTACATCACCTTTATTTTCAAAAACATTCTGAAACTTTTTTTTTTTTGTCTTTCTAATTTGAACTGTCCTCCTCCTTCAATACAGAATTCATTGTAGAGGAGTCTCACTGTATAGCACAATCAGTAAGTAGCATTGGACAAGTAGAATGAAAATGGTAGAAAGCCAGACAATGGTTGCAGCATATAGTGAAAAGCAAAATTATGATTATACTAAAAATGGATCCAAAAATGTAATCTGAGTTCCACGACTGGTGTAAAAATGCAAGCAAAATATATTGTAATAGCATCATAATGTTCCATTTTAAATGGATTCTTTTATTTTTCTTGTAGGTTAGCTATTATGCATACAGGGCAAATTTTGTTGATGCAACTATATAACTCTTTGTGTCACAGGAATGTAAATACAAACAATTTTTTAATTTTTTAGTTTTCTTCAGCATGAACTTTTTCCCTCTATTTATTTCTGACTAATTCTCTCTTAAAGCTGATAATCTTTTGATTTATATTTTGCATATGACCCCTCCTTATTTGCATGTTTCCTTTTATTAAACTTTAATAAACGAGTAAATAAATTTCCATTTTTACATAGCCAAGGGAGGTTCTTACAAGTGATGTCCACTTCCATCAGATTTCACAGCTCCCTAGTTCTGAGTCTTGTTTCTCTCTTGTGCCTGGCATGGAAGGTACACATGCCAGCACCTAGCAATGGCTTTTGCTGTGTTTGTGGGGTAAGCTCCAGCAACATGAGGGCTGTCATTGCATTTTTTCCTGCCTTATTGTACCTTTTTAAAACAATACCTACAATATAGCACAAGAAATGTGCTTGGTGCATCATTTTCATAGTCCAGTATATTTGCTCTTGGAAAGAGATTAGTCTTTTCATATTTCCATACTCTCTGTGCAAATGATAACTTTTAGACAGAGAGGACTTGCAGTTTTGGAACTGTTGAAAAAACTGAAACTTGCTGAAATTTGCTGAAACTGAAACTGAAACTTGCAACTGTTTCTCCAAGTCAAATATCTGAACTATGAAATATTTCATTTTTCATTTTGTTTAAGTTTTCTGGGATAAATACTAAATAAGTCTTACACAGATCTCTTTCAGCTGTGCAGGTGTCTTCTTGTCTGTTTTTTAATGTCCTCCTGTGATCTTCAGCCTCATGTATTTGCATAAAAAAACATTAAATGTGACATGAACAGATATTGGGTTTAAAATAATTGTTTACCCAAGGCTCAGCATAACATCAATGACCACTCCATGCTGGTAACACAGCTTGTCTTGGACACTGAAGACTGTGGTCACAGGTTCTGAGGTAAGAAAATGTGCACGACAGGATTCAGAGGAAATCAGTGTTAGAGTGAACGTGAGAAAACTGTATACCTCCTTGCAGGGAAAAAGTCACACAGACAGACAGCTTGGGAATAAAAGAAACTGCTTTTCAGTTTCAGCATTTTGCCCTGTATTGTCACTGTCAGATCGGAGTGAGTTTCCTAATCACTTGTACCAAATATGCTTTATGATTTTGTGAGAGATGTGGATGATGATTTTTTTAGTAGTAGCCCGCAATAAGGGAACATATTGAATAAACAACACAAGGAAAAGCAACAGACTTAGTATAAAAACAAATGCAGTTGCTGTCACCACTTTTTCTAAATGTTCAATTTCACATACTCATAAAAATATAAATACATTGTGTTCTAATTTTGTAATTTTCAGCAAAATGGAAAAAATGATTAAAATAAAAGTGTGCTGTGTACTTCTGATAAAACAATTCATAGGCTTTAGAAATGGGACAAGGGCTGCCAAAAAGGAAGTCTCCTGACTTACTTCTTTGTCATGATATTATTGTGGCATAATACAGCTGATGTTCATGTTTAATTAATAGTATGCAAAACCGTTTTAAGTTGAATGTTCACTATGACATTCATAACCCACTTTTGCAGATATACTCATTTATGAATCCCCTCACTAGCATGATATTTTTCAGCAAGTGTTATAAGCTATATTAAAAGCTTTGAAAACTGTAATATCACTACTCTGTTGAAAACCACCCTTGCTGTTCAAAGAGAGATTATTCATGTACAAGTGTATGACCTTTCATATAAGTTTTTCATAATAAATGTAATAATTGCAAAATAAATTAACTTCCTCTACAGTAATGCTTTACTATATATATATTCATAATTGCATGCATTCATAAAAGATGGAACAAAATATTCTAGTATCTGGTTGTAACACAGCTGAAATTCTAATTTTATTAGGTCAAAACATATAAGAAAAATCTTCAGTGTGTGGAAGTTGATGCAGTAATTTTTATATGACTCATTCAAATCTTACCTCCAAAGATAATTGTTATAACCATTCATAATGTAAAAGCACATCATCTGCTTTTCAGTGTTTTAGGAGGTTCACGACAATTATTTCTCTTAATAAGATTTTTTTTTCCCAGTAGAATATTGATTAAGAACAAAGGACAAATTAACAAGAGTAATATTGTTATCCTTACAGTGCAAAAATCACTTTCCTTCCATTTTTAGTCAAATACATCACAGAAAATTAAGGTATTTATTTATCCTCACAAAAAAAAAATATATATAATAACTGTATACAATCACAATATTTTGAAATGTCACATTGGTTATTTTAAAATGTTATTGTAAACCTTTTCCAATACTGAAATGGAGTTTAAAAGACTTTTTTATTCCCTGGTAAAATAAAAATACTAAAGATCTTTAAATCCGCTCAAATCAGAAGTCCTTTTATGGATGCAGCTACACTACCTTCAGATCTAAAGCTGGATTATCCACAAGTAATATGCAATAACGGTGTGAATTACATTAGCTGTCTAAATCTAGTCTGTATTAAATACATCCTAAGCTGTATGTGGTCTAAGCTACTCACCTAGGCTTCTTCTACAGTTGGTGGAAAGAAATAGACATCTTCAAAAGTGTAATTCATCCTTTTTCTGAACGGTTTCTAGCATAAGTTGTTCATCCTTTGGAGCAACCTTTCTCTCCACAGACTGCAAAGTCATAGTAGAATTGTCAACTTAAGTTTGATGAGAGGAATCCTGCACAAATTTACCAAAAGCTTTTGCATTTGTCAAAAATATTTACTAGGTAAATTAATCTCAGGTATAAAGCACTTTGCATATCTCAGAATTAGATTTATTTTTTGACAAAGATGATATAAGATCCTGATAATAATGTAAAGACATGATCGCAAATTCACTGATAGCAGTAAAAGGTTTTCCATTGATTGTTGTGGGTAGTAGTACACATCCTACATATTCAGACAGTATCTGAGTTATAGCATTTACATTAATTTTTAATTAAAAAATATTAATTAATGTTCAGAAAAGCAGTGAAGAGTCAGTCTTTGTCTCATCAGCATGTTTTAACATTGCCAGCTGCATAACTCCTTTGTATAACATCTATAGAGTACTCTTTTAGAGATTTACTTCATAGTTTCAGAAAAATCTGATTAATTGCTGAGCACTGAGCTAAGATGTTACATATTACTTCAGGTAGCTACTTCATCTTCCTAAATTGCCTACAGTTTTGAATGATAACTGCATACCCTCATGATAAAAAAAAAAAAAAAAAAAAAAAAAAAAAAGTACATTCTCTGGTCATATGATGAATTTTGTAATTTGTGCAATCCAACACATCAATTAGTCACTTAAATGGCCCTTTCATATTGACATCCTGGAGTGTTTTCCCAAGTATGAATCATGCACTTTTAAGTGAAAATAAGACATGGCAAAATTTGACAGTAAAAGAAAATTTGTTTTTAAGAGACTTCATTTCAGATTCTGTTTACTACAAAGCTCTAGATAAGAAAATGTTTAGAAGAATGGATGGCATCTGAACTGAAGATACAAACACATTTTCCTTCATAGTGCTTGTGAATTTGAACACTTTACCTTAATGAAATAACAGTCTAGAAATTGCCGTAGAACAAGTGAAAGCTGTTTCTAAATAACTTACAACATATACTGGAACAAAACTCTGGCCTTGTTGAAGTAAATACCAAATGCCGCTTAACTGTAATGAAGCTGGGGTTTCATCTCAGCAGTTTCAAACTTAATCTTTCCTTATGGAGCTGTTAGGAGCTAGTTATGTCCTGTGGGTCTTGATCCATATATCAAATCACTTGATGGCTGTCAGCTAGATTACACTTGTGATATTTGCCTTCAAAGTGAAAATGAAAAAGAGAGGGAGAATTTTAGAGGAGTCAATAAACCAAGTGATTCTTTCCTGACACAGAAAGGAGAGGAACAATGGAAAGAAAATGATATCACAAAACAGTATGTCTACTTGAATGTGTCTTTTGACGGCAAAGAAAAAGAGGAAATTGGGGTGTTCTTTGGTGACACACTAGACACAGTGACAAAGTGCAGACCTGAAGGAAAGCATGAGAAGGAGATCCAAAAAGCAAAATATATGTGTTTTCACTCGGCTGCCTCATACTGACATCTGAAAGACTATAAACTACTCTGCAGTTGTGCTGTTTCAGAAAAGTATATCCTATGGTGATAATACGGAAGGCTTGAGGGTTCTATAAACAGTTTCAAAGAACACAGTGCCAGAAAATATGTTGATGTTCCTTTTATTTTTGCTCTTTTCTCTCTCTCTCTCTTTTTTTTTTTTCCTGGTGTTTTATTAGGTAAATCATTGATATATGTGCACCTAAAGGTTTCTCTCATATAGCCTAATATATTCTTATTAATAAAGCGGAGCAGAGTTTACAGGGAAAAGTAATATTCTCTATTAGAAATTTTTTTTTCTAATTATTATAATAACATTAGTATATTATATTATATATATTATATATATATATTATATATTATATAGATCTATTTTATATATATTTATATATTATTAATATTAATTATTATAAATATTATATTATATATATTATATTATATATATAATATATATTATATATATAAATTATATAAATATTATATTATATATATTGTATATATTATATAAATATTATAAATATAAATATTATATATTATTATATATATACTATTAGGAAAAAAAAAAAAAGCTCTTTCACTTTTTCAAAAGTTATCAAATGGTCCAATAAAAAATGCAATTCTTTATAATAACATCATCAGGATTGTAGCAATACTAGTAAAGTATTTTTCATTCCTGAGGCTGGGCATACAAAAGAACCATTAAGAAATTCTTATTTTCCCCAGTAATTTTGGAAAACAAACAAACAAAAAAGAGATATGAAGAGAAAATACTGTTTTGAAATATTTGACATAAGTTGAATGAAAAAATAAAAAATGGAAAGAAATGATCTCCAAATAAAGTAAATCATTTGATTTGAAAGACTGAATGCTGTCTTTATGTAAACAGTTTCATTTTAAAAATGTTGAAATAGTATGTGCTGCTTTTTCTGAATATTATTTCTGTTTATTTAAATTGAAAAACTGTATAATTCTGATCAGTTGCTATTTTTAAATACTTCTATCCCATGTTAACAAAGACAATATAAAACTACCCCTCTATTTTTTAATTCAAAAGTCCATATTCCAATTGATCTGAATCAAATATAAAGACTGTCTAGATATGTGTGAACCACGTATTAGAAACTGGGTTACTTGCTCTGTGTTTGCTCTATAAACTATGGAGACATCAAAGCAGACCTTAAGTAAGCTGCAGTATTCTTTGGTACACCTATCTCTGCATGGGGAGAGGGTCCAACCAACACTTTTAATTTACCTGATCTGGGTGTCTAAAATTAGGTGGGATAAATATGTCTTAAATGTCTAATAGATTTCGGCTGGGCTTTTTGGTGATAATAACCATTTTCCTTTTATTTGCTGACTGCCTAGGATGATATCTCCCCATTTTGTCTGCACAGTTGAAATTCTATATTGTACAGTAATATAAATTCTTTATGTGTTTTCACTGAGGTCTGATTCAGCGGTATATGTAAACATAGAAGTGCATGGTGTACTAACCAAATTTTGACTGTCAAGATTTTGTACTAAAACACATCAGCATTATTCCATTATGAGTGAGGTAAATAAACCTTGACTAGTCTCTCTAAATCAAGTTGTGATCTTCAACAACTGTCAAGCAATGGACTGGCAGCCTTATAGCTACTCATAATAAATAGGTTGTTTGTATGTACTCATAATAAATAGGTTCATACAAATATTTCTACTTATTTTGCCCGTGCTGTTTTTAAGGTTTATATATGTATGTACATGTGTGCATATTTATCTATATACAACAGAAATTGAAAATTCTTCCTTGCACTGATTAACTTATTGCAAGGAACATATGATTCATCAGCTTCATTTTCCTACTCCATAATGACTGAGACAATCTGAAATGTAGTGAATTTCAAAAGAGGGGTTAACCATAAATTAAGTACCCAACCTGCCCTAGGATACAGCCTTTTCTTTTTTCCCTTCTGAAGGAACTTCTTTCTTCTCCCTTTTGTTGAATTAAGTCACACAAAACAGGAATAAAATGTCCGAGCTTTGATCTTGCAGTTCAGCCCATGTGGGCACCTCTGATCCAATGGCAGGATCATGGCCCAGCTGACTAAGCACAGGAAACAATGAACTGACTGAGCACAAAAGGCTGTCACTGATCTCTGTGGGTGTCTTGTCTCAATAAATCTGGGCCCTTAAGTGATAGAATCAGAGTTCTAAATCTGAAATAAAGATACATGCCTGAAGCTGCTAATTGCTTTCTGTTTTTAATATTTGAAATGCATTATTTATGTATTTATTAACTACAGAAAAGAAAGAACAAAGGAATAGAGAATATTTTTGTTCCAAGAGGAGGAGACCATTGAATTTGTTCATGAACAATTTTTCCCATTTAAACTCATTATTTTCAATACATTGTACATTACTAATTTTAAGACTGAAAGAAGTAAACATAGGAGAGTAATATTGTGTTGAGATAGAATAGTATTAAATAATGACAAAATAGTAATTTAGAATGGCTAGGACTAAGATTCAAGAGTTTAGACTCCCCTGAGATTTATAATTTTTCAGTATGCTAGCAATGTGTTTTGTGACTTTGTTATGCATAACTTCCATGCCCTACTTCACTGATTTATATGTATAAGAAGAGTAGTATCAACATAATTAATTGAAGCCTACCCTGAACATCAGTAAGTTTGATGGCACTATTTATAGAGTGTTCTGGGATCATTTGACTGAAATAAGTTCTTTTATGAATTACTTCAATGACCAGCCAATATGTTCATTTATTTGATAAGCTCTGCTTTGGCCAATTTTATTCATTCCACTCCTTAAAAAGTGTGGAAGTATAAGAGGTAAGATCCATGGGACATTTTTTTTTATTATTATTTTTAATGATAAAATTCAGTTTAAACCAGGAACTAAAACTGAAACTTCTTTTATGACAAACGAAAAAGTCTTCCTACAGAAAACTTCCATCCCTGTTCCAAATGTCTATCATCTTCTATTCTGGTTAAAGACTAAGGTCAGAAATGTCCTTGGCAATGCTTTTGCTACTTCTGCTTACCTTCTTATCCTTCTCCCCATTTTGCAAGTGAGTGTCTTAAACCTAAATGCATGAAAAGAAAAGCTGTGGCCTTATAAACAAGGAGAATCTTCTCTGAAGGCACCTAATTCATTTTAATTGTTATCCTGCAGTCCTTCTGTGATGGGGGCTGATTTGAGGGGAAAAAAGAAGTAAATAAAATACATCTTTAAGCCTAGATACAGTCATAGGTCAGAGCAATAAAATGCCTGTTTCTAACTCAGATGTGTTTGGTCTAACTGTGCACTTCTATCCTACAATTTCTTTTAATTTTCTTAATCTTCTCTATTTTTTTTTCTCCATGGAGTATAGCCTTTTTACACTAATATACTTACAACTACACTCTTTTAAAATGAGAATCAATGTAGTTATTTTATAGAGGTTAAACTGTACCTGGATCATCACAGAAGAGATATCACAGTTCCTGTGCTTTAGACATAAATGAAGTTTATGTCTAAATGAAGTTTAGATTTAGTCTAAAAAAAATGGATATAATCAAGAACTCATATCTCAGGTTTAGCTGTATGTACTATACATATGAAGATATATTTTATATATATATAAAAAAAAACAAAACAACGAAATGAAACCAACCAACTAACCAACCAACCATAAACCCTTTCCCAGATTTCAGCAATTTTTGACCATCACCCAAGTCCATGGGTATGATTCCAAAGTAAAACCTGTTCACAGTAACATTTTGAATGATGATTCAACTAGAGTAACTGTCTTGTCCTAATGATAAATCTACTTCCGAGGAACATTGGGAAACTTTTTAATTTTCACTTGATTAAAAAAAATGGGAGAAAATGTCTTGTCATAAATGTTCACTCTGTGTTAGCTCAATTTGTTCGTGCACCAAGATCAACTTCTTATGTGAAAACCTAAAGCAGGACTGGAAAACTGAACCACTCCCACTCAAGAAAACCTCTCATACTTATGACAGTGCTTTCAGATGTAGTAAGATCTTATATTCAACAAATCAACGTTGGTGGTCTATCACATGTAATCGTGAATTCTTAGGGAAACACTACCCCTCCTCTCCCATTTCCATCCCCATTTCCATTACATGCCTAGTATAACCATATATACATTGAATACGTGTTGTCTGTTAAACCTGATTCCAAAAGTCAGCAAAATAGAACAGGGATACAAATGCATCTCATATTAGGATAGCTTTGTTATCAGCTTTGGACAGCTCTTCTCCAAAAGGAGCAACTATTTTGTTTATTTGTGCATGTATTTATTATTATTATTTTATTAATAATAGAATTTATAAAGGAATTATAGAGAAATTTATAGAAGATTATAGAGGAAGTCTAACCATGTAGTTCAGATTACATGCTTAACTTGAAAATGTTTAAAGTTTGTCCAGCTTCTACTTAGAAAACAGACTTCCAACCAAAACCTTCAACAACCTTTTTCAGTCTGGGAGCACTGAAACTGGAGAGAAAAGAGAGAAAAAAAGCACGTCTGTAAACTGCTACTTAGATCTACAACTACGTAAAAGGGAATTAACGAATATTTGATCCAGAAGGCTTTTAGAGCTCCAAAATCTAAAAATCCAATCTAAAATTCTAAAATCCAAAATTCTAGAGCTCCTAGGGGAAAAAGAATAATAAAAAATCACAAACAATATGTTCCAGTTCTACATATCTACATATTGTTTTCTGTATTATTAAATCATGCAAATAATTATAATTCTACCTCATCACAGCAACATTTCATTTAAAACCTCATTTCAGATAAATAATTCTCACCAGTGATGAACTATAGGCCAGCAGATCTCAGTGGACAGTAATATGAAATGATAAGGAAACTCAGGATTTGTTTTCATGGTTGCTTTACTCCATCACAAATGGAAGCTGGCATCAAAAGGGAGAAATCTCCCTTTTATAATTGCTCCAATTGTGTTTTCCCATTTTTCCTCTACTACCCTTCTTTTCACTGTGATACACACAGAAGTATTTGAGCTGAGAATGAACCCTGTAAAACCCTGTTAGTTTGACTTCAGTGCCAGAGAAGCTCATGGAGCAGATTATCTTGAATGTCACCACACGGCACTTACAGGGCAACCAGGCGATCAGGCCCAGTCAGCATGGGTTTATGAAAGGTAGGTCCTGCTTGACGAACCTGATCTCCTTCTATGACAAAGTGACACGCTCAGTGGATGAGGGAAAGGCTGTGGATGTGGTCTACCTTGACTTCAGTAAGGCTTTTGATCCCGTTTCCCACAACATCCTCCTCAAGAAACTGGCTGCTCTTGGCTTGGACTGGCGTACGCTTCGTTGGGTTAAAAACTGGCTGGATGGCCGGGCCCAAAGAGTTGTGGTGAATGGAGTTAAATCCAGTTGGAGGCCGGTCACTAGTGGAGTCCCCCAGGGCTCAGTGCTGGGGCAAGTCCTCTTTAATATCGTTATCGATGATCCGGATGAGGGAATTGAGTGCACTCTCAGTAAGTTTGCAGACGACACCAAGTTAGGTGTGTGTGTCGATCTGCTCGAGGGTAGGAAGGCTCTGCAGGACAATCTGGATAAGCTGGACCGATGGGCTGAGGTCAACTATATGAAGTTGAACATGGCCAAGTGCCGGGTCATGCACCTGGGGTGCAACAACCCCAAGCAGAGCTACAGGCTGGGAGATGAGTGGTTGGAAAGCTGCCTGGCAGAGAAGGACCTGGGAGTACTGGTTGATAGTCGGCTGAATATGAGCCAGCAGTGTGCTCAGGTGGCCAAGAAGGCCAACAGCATCCTGGCTTGTATAAAGAGCAGTGTGGCCAGCAGAACTAGGGAAGTGATTGTCCCCCTTTACTCAGCTCTGGTGAGGCTGCACCTCAAGTACTGTGTTCAGTTTTGGGCCCCTCACTACAAGAAGGACATGGAGGTGCTCGAGAGAGTCCAGAGAAGGGCAACGAAGCTGGCGAGGGGTCTGGAGAACAAGTCTTACGAGGAATGGCTGAGGGAGCTGGGGTTGTTCAGCCTGGAGAAGAGGAGGCTCAGGGGTGACCTCATCGCTCTCTGTAGGTACCTTAAAGGAGACTGTAGCGAGGTGGGGGCTGGTCTATTCTCCCACGTGCCTGGTGACAGGACGAGGGGGAATGGGCTCAAGTTGCGCCAGGGGAGGTTTAGGTTGGATATTAGGAAGAACTTCTTTACTGAAAGGGTTGTTAGGCATTGGAATGGGCTGCCCAGGGAAGTGGTTCAGTCACCATCCCTGGAGGTCTTTAAAAGATGTTTAGATGTAGAGCTTAGTGATATAGTTTAGTGGAGGACTTGTTAGTGTTAGGTCAGAGGTTGGACTAGGTGATCTTGGAGGTCTCTTCCAACCTAGATGATTCTGTGATTTTGTGAAAACAAACTTTTCATTTGGATCTGTCCTCTGGTCTAGTTCCTCTGGAAGCTCTGTAAAATTAAATATAAATTCCTTTACACCAGGAGGGTGGCTGGACTTTCAATTTCACTTTGCTTTTATCCAGTTAAGGTAAAGGTAGAACCCTGAAGTAGTGCAATTTTAGTGAGTTTTATCCCACGCATCAATGAAACTGTGAGACAGCAGATACAAAAGCTCTGACTTGGCAAGTAATTGCACAGATGTGTGACTTATTTGTTCACCCATTAGAAGTTGATTTGACATCTAGGCATACTACATTGTTATACGACATGTGGTGATGCATTTTTTTTGTTACTAGGATTGTCTCCTAGAGGGTAAATAACTGATGTAAAAAAATGTAAATTGCCTGAATTTTCTTTGACTAACTCATCTGAGCTTTAGCTCTCTGTCATTTAAACCAGTTTTCTCTTGCATCTTTAGAAGTTTATTTTAAGCTGGTATGGATATGTGTGTTTCAATACACGTGGGCGATGTATTAACAATTTCTGACATGCAAGACCATTAGACTGTATGATAGGCCAACAAAATCACATAGAAATATGTTCTAACTTAGGACTGGCATTTTTTTAAGCATTGTGTGCCTCTCTATGCTGGCCAGCTCCACTGAGCTGGGCAGACAGAATAGGCTATATAAAGTTGTATGGAGTTTACATGGCAAGGGTTGGGCGGGGGAGAATGGGGCACTGCAGGGGTGGCCTCTGTAAGAAGAGCCCAGAAGTTGTCCCATGTCAGATAAGATCCAGCTCCAGCCAGCTCCTAAAGGCCAGAGCTGAGCCCATGAGTGATGCTGGTTGTGGCTCTGATTTCAGAAAGGGAAAAAATGCTGTTTAGCAGTTTTCATCAACAGCAGCTGGTAGAAGACAATGGATCGGTAGGGGAAAGGTGTTTTCAGCTTCTCACTGCTCTAGTCTGTTACTAATAGGTAGTAAATTATATTAATCTCTGTCCTTATTTCACTCCTTAGGCCCTTTTCCTTTGTATTTTCTCCCCTCTTCCTTTGAGTGAGAGGGAGTGAGGGAGCGGTTGTGTTGTTGGAGTGTAGAAGTCCGTCAGGGTGAAACCTGAAAAAATAAAAGGGGGGTGGAGAAGGAAAAGAAAATTGTGCAATTGTGCTGATATTCCAGGGACAACCCTGACAGACTCTGCAACATGGACACTCTCAAAATCATAACAGAGGAATGTGATCCTAAAATCAGACTTCTTAAACTTGTTATCTGTTTCAGAAAACCTCAAGGAACAAATTCAGTGCAGTGGAGATTAAAGAAACTGTTTGTTGATGCTGACATCTAAAATAAATGCATGGGTTGTTATCAGATGACTCAGAATGTGCAATTTTCCACAGAACATGACACTGAAACATTTTACATTGTCAGTGAAATATTAGAAACATTTACAATATACAGAAGCAAAAAATGTTTTAGATTTATTTTCTTTTATTTATTTTATTTTTTAATTTTTTTATATTATTTTTTATTTCCTATCACCACTGCCATTTCAAGTCTCTAAGGACATGCAGCTTGCCTGCAACATATTTAACCAGACAATTTATGATTTGATGCATTAGGAAAGATAAACTGAAGTTGGATTGGAATGGAAAAGGGAAAGAAAAGGCCAGACTGAAAGACAACCAAAGTCCATGGAGAAATTCCCAAGTGACTCAGCTGGATCTGGATCAGCTCTTTACAGTGGCCCAAGAATTTGAAAGGAAATGGAATGGAAAAGTTTAAAGGGAACAGAGGACTAAAGTGAGAGGGTGAAAATTCAGGACAGATAAAAAAATTAATAACACACAAAGAAACATCCTCTGAGAAGAAATCAAGTTGTGCTGCATATCTGGCAAAGACACACACACGTTACATCAATAACATCTTTGTATGGCTGTACTTTTCAAAGATCTTTTCAGTAGACACATGAAAAACTACACATTCACTTTCCTTAAAAGAAAATCAGCCGGGACATAGAAAAAGATGTTCTGGGGAAGCAAAAGCAATATTGAGAGAGCTGTCATCTGGTAGAAGAGCAGCTGATCAGAAAAAGATTGCTAGCAGCATGAGGAGTTGGCACTTGCTTACAGACAAGGGCAGCTCTTAAAGTTGCAGGAAGATAATATTACCCTTGTCAGGAGAGATATCTTTAACCCACAGGGTGAGCTGAATTTCAAAGCTTTCACATCCCTTTTTTCAGTAAGTATTAACAGCTGCCTACAATAAATTTTGACTTTTCCTCATTGTTCAAAATGCAAGTGTTCCCTCATTTTCAAAATGGAAGTTTTTATTCTATGTCAAAACACATTACCTGCCAGTACACATAAGATTTAGAGGTCTTTTTAGCTTACTTAACTTTTTGTGAATCTCTGCAGAGCACAAATTTTGCAGTTGGTGAATAGTGAATTGGTGAATATATTTGAATTCCAAAAAGATATTAGGTGTCTATAAATCATCTGGATAAACTCCTATAACCGTGTTACCATCAGTGGAGTTAATGCTGCTAAATTAGGACGTCTACTGGTTCTGCTAAGAAATGGTAGAAATGTTGGGAAAGGAGTGCATTTGAGGCCATGCTTATCTTACAGCTCCCCGTCTCTCTTTGGTGCATCTTGCCAAGGCGATCGGCTCCGGAGCAGACCTATTCTGCAGCAGAGCGGGGGATCGGGACAGGCAGGGCTTTTTTTCCGGCATCAAGGCCACTCGAGGGAGCCGCCAAGACCCGGCAGCCCTCGCGAAGGAGGCTGACGAGGCGTAGGCGGAACCAGCAGCGTCAGTGGCAGGCCATTTAAATCGGGCGCCACCACCATTTCGCAGCCACTTGCCGAGGCGATCGGCTCTGGGGCAGACGCGTTCTGCAGCGGAGCGGGGGATCGGGACAGGCAGGGCATTTTTTCCAGCATCGAGGCCACTCGGAGCCGCCAGGACCTGGCAGCCCTCGTGAGGGAGGCTGACGAGGCATAGGCGGAGCCAGCAGTGCCCCTTCCCAGGCCGTTCAAAAGCAGCCCCTAGGGAGCAAGAGTGACCAGGAGCGCGGCGACCAGGGTGGGCAAACAGGGCGTGGCGCGTCAGAAGGGAGTGGCGCGGCAGTTGGCGCAGGGAGGGCGAGCAGGGAGGGCAGAGAGGGCAGAGCGTTCCCCCCCGACCATAAGAACAACTCCTCTAACGGCTGTCAACCGCTAGCTAGGCTGCAATGGTCTACACCAGGCAGACTGCTCTCTCTAGAAAGTCTGTAACCACCCAGACTGACTGCCCACTCAAAAATGGGGCAGTTCAGGTCTCTGGATGCAGGGAGTGTCTGAGCCTGTTGCTGGCACCTGAGGGAGGCAGAGAGACTGTGTGTGTGAGGTGCGAGCAGGTGGATGACCTGGTCCGCCTGGTGGCAGAACTCGAGGAGGTGGAGAGGTTGAGGGCTATCAGGGAGTGTGAGCGGGAGATAGACTGGTGGAGCGACTCCCTGCAGGGCCTGAAGGAGAGGTACTGGGGTAAGACACCCCAAATGGGGGTGGACCCCCTGCCCTGTCGCTGTCGGGCAGAGGGAGGCGACCTACGAGTTGAGGAGGAATGGAGACAGGTCCCTGCTGGACCTTGCAGGCAACGCCCCCCCCACCGGCCCCACCTTCCTAGGTGCCCTTACATAACAGATTTGAGGCCCTGGAGCTTGAGAGACTGGTGGGTGAGGATGAGGTAGAAAGTCTACCCAGGAGGATGCCTAGGGCGAGGAAGCTGACTCCACGCCTCAAGACTGCCTCCACCAAGGAAGATAGAAGGGTATTCGTTGTAGGTGACTCCATTCTCAGGGGAACAGAGGGCCCTATTTGTTGGCCTGACCCTACCCAAAGGGAAGTCTGCTGCCTCCCTGGGGCCAGGGTCAGGGATGTTGCCAGAAAGCTTCCCAAAGTGGTTCGCCCCTCTGATTACTATCCTCTTTTGATAGTCCAGGCTAGCAGTGATAATATTGAAGAGAGAAGCCTGAAAGCTATCAAATGGGACTTTAGGGGACTGGGACGGTTAGTGGATGGAGCGGGAGTACAGGTGGTGTTTTTGTCCATCCCTACAGTGGCAGGGAGGGGTACAGAGAGGACACGGAAAGCCCACCTGATTAACACGTGGCTGAGAGGCTGGTGCCAACAGCAATTTTGTTTTTTTTGACCATGGGGCGCTTTATTCGGCACCCGGCCTGATGACCACAGGCGGGTCCCTATCTCTAAGGGGAAAATGGATCCTAGCCCAGGAGCTGGCAGGGCTCATTGAGAGGGCTTTAAACTAGGAAAGAAGGAGGACAGGGCTGAAATAAGGCTTGTTGGAGCTGTGCCAGGGAGAACAGTGGCAAGGCCGGGGTAGAAGGCAATGGCCCAACTGAAGTGCATCTACACTAATGCACGCAGCATGGGCAAAAAACAAGAGGAGCTGGAAGCCATCGTGTAGCAGGCAGGCTATGACTGGGTTGCCATCACAGAAATGTGGTGAGACCACTCTCATGACTGGAGTGCTGCGATGTCTGGGTATAGGCTCTTCAGAAGGGACAGGCAGCACAGAAGGGGTGGTGGTGTGGCTCTCTGTATTAGAGAGTGTTTTGATGTTGTGGAACTTGAGGCTGGGAATGATAAGGTTGAGTCCCTGTGGGTTAGGATCAGCGGGAAGGCCAACAAGGCAACCATCCTGGTGGGGGTCTGCTATAGACAGCCAAACCAGGATGAGGAGATGGATGAGGAGTTCTACAGGCAGCTGGCAGAAGTGAAATCGTCAGCGCTCGTTCTCATGGGGGACTTCAACTTCCCAGACATATCCTGGAAGCACAACACAGCCCAGAGAAAGCTGTCTAGGAGGTTTCTGGAGAGCGTGGAAGATAGCTTCCTGACGCAGCTGGTTAGAGAGCCTACCAGGGGAGGTGCCGTGCTAGACTTTCTGTTCACAAATAGTGACGGACTGGTGGGAGATGTGGTGGTCGGGAGCTGTCTTGGGCAGAGTGACCACGAAATGGTTCAGTTCTCTATTCTTGGCGAAGTCAGGAAGGGGACCAGTAAAACCGCTGTATTGGACTTCCGGAGGGCTGACTTTGAGCTGTTCAGGACAGTGGTTGGCAGAGTCCCTTGGGAGGAGTTTCTGAAGGGCAGAGGAGTCCAGGAAGGCTGGGCACTCTTCAGGAAGGAAATCTTAATGGCTCAGGAGCGGTCTGTCCCCACATGCCCAAAGACAAGCCGGCGCGGAACTAGACCAGCCTGGCTGAACAGAGAGTTGTGGCTCGAGCTTAGGAGAAAAAGGAGGGTTTATAATCTTTGGAAAAGAGGGCGGGCTACTCAAGAGGACTATAAGGATGTTGTGAGGCTGTGCAGGGACAAAATTAGAAAGGCCAAAGCTCATCTGGAGCTCAATCTGGCTACTGCCGTTAAAGACAACAAAAAATGTTTTTACAAATACATCAACACAAAAATGATGACTAAGGAGAATCTCCATCCTTTACTGGATGCGGGGGAAACTTAGTTACAAAAGATGAGGAAAAGGCTGAGGTGCTTAATGCCTTCTTTGCCTCAGTCTTTAGCGGCAAGACCAGTTGTTCTCTGGATACCCGGTACCCTGAGCTGGTGGAAGGGGATGGGGAGCAGGATGTGGCCCTTACTATCCACGAGGAAATGGTTGGCGACCTGCTACAGCACTTGGATGTACGCAAGTCGATGGGGCCGGATGGGATCCACCCGAGAGTACGGAGAAAACTGGCGGAGGAGTTGGCCAAGCCGCTTTCCATCATTTATGGGCAGTCCTGTCTATCAAGGGAGGTCCCAGTCGACTGGCGGCTAGCAAATGTGACGCCCATCTACAAGAAGGGCCGGAGGGTAGACCCGGGGAACTATAGGCCTGTTAGTTTGACCTCAGTGCCAGGGAAGCTCATGGAGCAGATTATCTTGAGTGTCATCACGCGGCACTTGAAGGGCAACCAGGCAATTAGGCCCAGTCAGCATGGGTTTATGAAAGGCAGGTCCTGCTTGACGAACCTGATCTCCTTCTATGACAAAGTGACACGCTTAGTGGATGAAGGAAAGGCTGTGGATGTGATCTACCTTGACTTCAGTAAGGCTTTTGACACCGTTTCCCACAACATCCTCCTCAAGAAACTGGCTGCTCTTGGCTTGGACTGGTGTACCCTTTGTTGGGTTAAAAACTGGCTGGATGGCCGGGCCCAAAGAGTTGTGGTGAATGGAGCCAAATCCAGTTGGAGGCCGGTCACTAGTGGAGTCCCCCAGGGCTCAGTGCTGGGGCCAGTCCTCTTTGATATCTTTACCGATGATCTGGATGAGGGGATCGAGTGCACCCTCAGTAAGTTTGCAGATGACACCAAGTTAGGTGTGTGTGTCGATCTGCTCGGGGGTAGGAAGTCTCTGCAGGGCAATCTGGATAAGCTGGACCGATGGGCTGAGGTCAACTATATGAAGTTGAACATGGCCAAGTGCCGGGTCATGCACCTGGGGTGCAACAATCCCAAGCAGAGCTACAGGCTGGGAGATGAGTGGTTGGAAAGCTGCCTGGCAGAGAAGGACCTGGGAGTACTGGTTGATAGTCGGCTGAATATGAGCCAGTAGTTTGCTCAGGTGGCCAAAAAGGCCAACAGCATCCTGGCTTGTATCAGAAGCAGTGTGGCCAGCAGGTCTAGGGAAGTGATTGTCCCCCTTTACTCAGCTCTGGTGAGGCCGCACCTCGAGTACTGTGTTCAGTTTTGGGCCCCTCACTACAAGAAGGACATGGAGGTGCTCGAGAGAGTCCAGAGAAGGGCGACGAAGCTGGCGAGGGGTCTGGAGAACAAGTCTTACGAGGAGTGGCTGAGGGAGCTGGGGTTGTTCAGCCTGGAGAAGAGGAGGCTCAGGGGTGACCTCATCTCTCTCTGTAGGTACCTTAAAGGAGACTGTAGCGAGGTGGGGGTTGGTCTATTCTCCCACATGCCTGGTGACAGGACGACGGGGAATGGGCTCAAGTTGCGCCAGGGGAGGTTTAGGTTGGATATTAGGAAGAACTTCTTTACTGAAAGGGTTGTTAGGCATTGGAATGGGCTGCCCAGGGAAGTGGTTCAGTCACCATCCCTGGAGGTCTTTAAAAGATGTTTAGATGTAGAGCTTAGTGATATAGTTTAGTGGAGGACTTGTTAGTGTTAGGTCAGAGGTTGGACTAGGTGATCTTGGAGGTCTCTTCCAACCTAGACAATTCTGTGATTCTGTGATCTATGATGGTCAAGACAGAAATAGGGGTTAAGACACTCTGAGAAGGTGTGGTATGCGACCAGTATATTTGTGTTATGAAAATGTCGAACAGTTACACTGGAAAGACTTGCATTTATCACAAATCCTTTTTACTGCCTTTTTTTTTTTTTTCTTTCTTTTTACTCATGGGGAATGAATTAAATCCCACAGTTTTCCTGTGTCAATATCAGTACTACTTCACTGATATGTGAGAGCCTCCAATAGTAGTAGGACAGGTATGACCTTAACTTTATGGGTGAAATGTATCCCTTTTGCAGAGGACATGGGAAAGGTTTATGTGCCATTCAAGTCTTCAAACAGATAAAAATGTATTAATTTAATCCTATTAGCAAAATTGTGGTGGTTTGCTAACCTTTCATTTAAGACCTCCTTTGGTTTTATTGGTTTGATTTTTTTTTTGCTGATCCTATGTGGAGCCAGGAGCTGGACTCAATGATTTTTGTGGGACCCTTCCAACTCAGGATATTCTATGATTCTTTTTGTGTCTTACTGGGGAAGAACCTATTTGTTGTTGACAGTCTTACTGCTCTGTAATCATCAGAAAAAATGACATAGTATTATAGTTATAAAGAAGTACAGAATTTAAGATTGTTATGCACACACTGCATTTAGAGCAATAATTCATCATTTCATGAAATGTTTTTCAAACATCTAAGTACTACAAAAGTACAGTTTATTGATCATAAAATTGATAAATGTGTTAATATTTTATAGGAGAAAGCTAATGTATCTTGCAACAGGACAAGCTGTCAGCTACAGCTTTCACAGTTGCTATAGAACATTAGGTTTTCCTTTGGACTCTGCTGTTTGAAAGATTAAACATTTTATAGGCACACACCGTAGCTATCACTGATCATACTTAAGGCAATGTTCCTCGAGTATGCTTCTGGATGAAGCTTGCAATGCATATTTGCTTTCTGTTGCCATGTGTTGAATGTTTGTGGAAAATCTTAGCTCAAATATTTGTGAAGATGCCAGGTAAAAACTACTGAAGAAAATCCAAGAGATTTCAATCAGAATAAACAAAAAGCATGAGGATGATTAAAGTACATCTAAAAATTGATTTATGAATCCAAATGTAGAGACAGAGAAAACAACATAAATCATTTATCACCCTATTATTATGGTAAGCACACAAAGGGCAATAGAGACTCCACAGAAGACATGAATCAGGATTCCTGCCCGAAAAAGCTTATGATATAAATTTTAGAAGAGGCATTGTAAGCGATGATGAATAACCTGGAGGGGCTGAGCAAAGGTTATATTTGATTGATCACATGCTCATCCTATTTAGACATTGGAAGATCATGAATGTTCTTTTTCTTAATATATAAGAACTGAGTGATATAAAGAAAGTCATATCCATTCTTAACGTCTCTGTTGTGAAACATGGCAAATAAGTTAATTTCCATTTGTCTTAAAGAAAAAGAGCAGAGCAGCAGCTTAGTGAACCCAAATAGAAACTGGAGAAAGCATTTTCCTTTTGAAACAAAGCAGCCTATGAGAAAAACTTGAAGAAAAATCACTCATAAAAGTGACTAATCAGCATCTTACTCCCTTTAGGATTTATTGTTTTTATATATATTATATATATATGTATATATTGACATAAGACTCCTGGTGAGAGAGAACTTCTAGTGCAGCTGAAACCAATGAAAAAACAAAAAAACACCTCACTGCTTTCCATAGGGCCAGGAATAACCACCATGACCTTATTTTTAGTTATCAAAATATCATTTGAAAACAGCCTTAATGAGATAGAAATCTGATTAGGAAGGCATTATGTGTACATGAGACACTGGCATAACATGAGATTTTATTTTATTCTTTTTCACAAAAAAACTTTCACAAACATTTCTTTACTTCCTTAGCTGCCTGGAGTGACCCTTGGCTCCCAGTTTCTTTATCCCATTGTGAAGCAGCCAGCTGTGCCTTTGTGTTCCGTCAGAAAGGGTTACATAAAATATTGCTGACATAATCAGAAATAGTTACAGAATCACAGAATTGAAGGGGTTGGAAGGGACCTCAAAAGATCATTGGGTCCAACCCCCCTGCCAAAGCAGTTTCCTTAGAGCAGGCTGCCCACGTAGGCGTCCAGACGGGCCTTGAATATCTCCAAAGAAGGAGACTCCACAACCTCCCTGGGCAGCCTGTTCCAGTGCTCCATCACCCTCACCATGAAGAAGGTCTTTTGCATGTTGGTGCGGAACATCCTGTGCTCTATCTTGTGGCCATTACCCCTTGTCCTATCCCCACAAACCACTGAAAAGAGGTTGGCCAAATCCCTCTGTCTCCCACACTTCAGGTATTTATAAACATTGATGAGATCCCCTCTCAACCTTCTTTTCTCCAAGCTGAACAGACCCAGGTCTCTCAGCCTTTCCCCATAGGGAAGATGCTCCAGGCCCCGTATCATCTTTGTGGCCCTCCACTGGACTCTTTCCAGGAGATCCCTGTCTTTTCTGCACCAGGTAGCCCAGAACTGGACACAGTACTCCAGGTGAGGCCTGACCAGGGCAGAGTAGAGGGCCAGGATCAGCTCCCTTGACCTGCTGGCCACACTCCTTTTAATGCACGTCAGGATCCCATTGGCCCTCTTGGCCATGAGGGCACACTGCTGGCTCATGGGCAACCTGTCGTCCACCAGGACCCCCAGGTCCTTCTCCGCAGAACGACTCTCCAGCAGGTCATCCCCCAGCCTGTACTGGTATGTCAGTTGTTCCTTCCCAAATGCAGAACTCTACACTTGTTCTTGTTAAACCTCATTTGGTTTCTTCCTGCCCAGCTCTCCAGCCTGTCCAGGTCTCGCTGAATGGCAGCACAGCCTTCTGGCGTGTCGGCCACTCCTCTCATCAGTGTACTTGCTGAGGGTGGGCACTATTCCCTCATCAGGGTCATCAATGAAGATGTTGAACATGACCGGACCCAGCACTGACCCCTGGGGAACGCCGCTAGTCACAGGTCTAAAAGGGAAGACCTTTTTGGTAGACCTTTTTCCCCTAGTCAAGGGAAAGAAATAAAAAACACACTTAGAGTTAGCAAGTATCAGAACAAGTTACTCAGAGATTCTCCACAAATGAAGGTACTAAAAACTTGACGAATCCTCTCTAAAGTTGAAGATGTGCTTTGAACAGAACATCGGACTAGATGACCTTCAGAGGTCCTTTGCAACATATTTTTTTTTTTTCTCCTGTTTCTATGATCACTAAATAGATTAGATATCCCTGACTTTATGTGCTTAAATAAGATAGCATCAAGCCTTTAGACTAGCTTGTTCATAGGATGAGTGTTAATACTGAATAGGCTAAGCAAAAGGTAAATTAACAGTTTGGGTAACGAAGTCTAAAGGAAAGCAATTTTTTTGTTTGTTTCATTTGTGGCAGTTAAATTTAGTTTAGTAACTGGATCAGGTCCTCCAGATATTCTTAATTAATATAAATCTGACTTCTAAGTGTGTCATCTAGTCTCTGCAATGCACGATTAAATGTGTTGTTATGTTTTCTTGGTTTCATGAATTGGGTTACTAGCAGAAAATATTAAGCTTATTTTATTTCTAGAAACTTTCTTCATCTTAACATTAGTCCCCAGTAGTCTGCTTGCACTAAGTTTGATCAAAAAAAAAAAAAAAAGCAACACAAAAACCCTCAATTGTGAAAGGGGAATTCCCTAATAGTAAAAGTTTACAAGGAGATCAGCTTAAACTTTTAGTAATTAAGTCAATGAGCTGGCATGTTTGTGAATAACTGTCAGTGTAAAACTTGAACAACTTATCGTAGTACTATAACCAATGAAACATTGAAAATCATCATGTAGAAACAAGAACCACCAAAGGCCTATTGCCCTGTTAAATCCTATTAAATCTATCAAAAAAAAAAGATCAACATTATAATGTGTTGTTTTCTTCTCTATACAAGTAAGGGTTAGAGAGTGTAGCCAAAGTATTACAAATATTCAGTTAATAAATCTGACCTCAAGCAACTATGAAAGGAAAAAATAAATTTACATTTTCTGATTTTTAATAGAGTTTTAATGCTGAATTCCTGAGGCTGGAAAATGGTTGCAGATTATTACAGATACTGCCCAAGATTAAACAATTTTTGAGAAGTGTTACAAAGTCTAAATCCATTTTCAGAGCTAAGAGACATAATTCCTAAAGTTTAAATTGAGGACCTTGATTTAAAAAAAAAAAAAGAAAAGAAAAAAAAAGAGGACTTTATAGGGTTTGAAATGCAGATCAAAACTAAAGATTCTCATAATTCTCTTTTTAACAACACAAAAATACGTTTTTTTTTATAGATTCACAAAGTTCATTTTACATCTCATGTTAAGCACATAAAAACATTATTGTTTAAAAGATTAAACCAATTGACCTAAAAGACATTTAGAGAAGAGAACTGAAATTTTGAATTAACAGGCATCTACCAGATGACATTCATTTGAAGTAGTAACATGTTACAGAAAACATACCTGTATTTACAGCTTTGTCAAAGGCACTTGATCTTGTGGGAGTGTGGCCATGGGGGTCAACAAGCCCTATGGTTGGTGATAACATAGGATTCTTAACGATGAGACCATGAGGAATGTAAAAAGTTTAGAAGGAACAAAGAAGGGTGATTCAGGAGACGCCCTGCTGTCTGGGACTGCTTGTTCTCTGGCCTTTAAGACATGGAAGTTGCTGAGTATTTGCTGTTGCCGGGCATAGTTGTTTGACCAATGAATAGTTAGTGGAAAAGTACTGCTGTAGAACGAATGGTATAAGAAGGGAGCCTGTCCTCTATAAGGGTGTTGAAGTTATGCCCTCAATAAGAGGGAGTTGAAGTTATGTCATCAATAAAGTGGTAGCAGTTACTGTTCCTAAAAGAACCCTGGTGTTCGTGTGGTCCTTACACCACAAGTGGCGCCCGAAGAGAGACATGAAGAACACTATGCCACATGATCATAGAATCATAGAATATCCCGAGTTGGAAGGGACCCATAAGGATCATCAAGTCCAACTCCTGGCACCGCACAGGTCTACCCAAAAGTTTAGACCATGTGACTAAGTGCACAGTCCAATCGCTTCTTAAATTCAGACAGGCTTGGTGAAGTGACTGCTTCACTGGGGAGCCTGTTCCAGTGTGCAGCCACCCTCTCGGTGAAGAACCTCTTCCTGATGTCCAGCCTAAACTTCCCCTGCCTCAGCTTAACATCGTTCCCGCGGGTCCTATCACTGGTAATAACAGAGAATAGGTCACCTGCCTCTCCGCTCCCCCTCATGAGGAAGCTGTAGACCGCGATGAGGTCCCCCCTCAGCCTCCTCTTCTCCAGGCTGAACAGGCCCAGTGACCTCAGCCGCTCCTCATATGTCTTCCCCTCTAGGCCCTTCACCATCTTCATCGCCCTCCTCTGGACACTCTCCAACAGTTTAATGTCCTTTTGTACTCTGGTGCCCAGAACTGCACACAGTACTCGAGGTGAGGCTGCGGGACAATCACTTCCCTCGCCCGACTAGCAATGCCGTGCTTGATGAACCCCAGGATACGGTTGGCCCTCCTGGCTGCCAGGGCACACTGCTGGCTCATATTCAACTTGCTGTCAACCACAACTCCCAGATCCCTCTCATCTACTTCTCGGAATTATGCTCTGTAACCAGGTGCAGCACTGAGATGATTCTGCTTTACTAGCCCTGCTGTTTTAATTCTGTTGCTTCCAAGACCTCAGCTGCTGTTTCCATATATCCTGCACTGCTTTATTTTGCTGCATCAGGAAGCTCAGACAAATGTAGGTGCTACCTTACTCACTTCAGGAAACAACAGCAACACAACAAAAACAATAACAACAACAAAACTTAGGGCATCATTCATCTCTTATTATAGAAGAACTTAAGGAAACACAGTTGACTTTATCCCTAATATTGTACCCAAACTTAAATTTGTCAGGCACTCGAAAAATAGCTCATCACTGGACCAGTAAAGGACACCTTGTGTTTGGGGTCTACTGTAGGCTGTCTTTTCAAAGAGAGGCTGCTGACTAGGCCTTCTTGCTTCAACTGCAGGAAACATGCTCACACACTCTCATCCTGATGGGGAACTTCAACCAACTGAATGTCTTCTGGCAAAGCTACACAGAAGGGTGTATAAGCAATCCATGAGACTCCTGGTGTGTGTCAAGGATAACTTTCTGGTACAGGTATTTGACAAACAAACCAGAGGAGAAGTGTTACTGCACCTGGTGCCCACCAATGAAGATGAAATCATTAAAAAGGTTAAGACTGGAGGAAGTCTGGGCCTCTAGGTAGGGTCTGGGGGAACAAAGTCCCTTCCCAATGTAAGCAAAGAGTAGGTTCAACACCAGTTGATGAAACTGAACAGATACAAGTCTATGGGGCCTGATGATATACATACAGGGTCCTAAGGGAACTGGCTGATAGAATTACCAAGCCACTCTCCAGCATATTTCAAAATTCATGGCAGTCAAGTCAAGTCTCCGGTGACGGGAAAAAGGGAAACATCATTCTCATTTTTAAAAAGGGTAGAAAGGAGGACCCAGGAAACTACAGACCGGTGAGCCTCATCTCTGCCTGGGCAGATAATGGAACAAATCCCCCTGGAAGCAATGCTAAGGTATATGCAAGACAAGGAGATGATCTGAGATAGCCAACATGGCTTCATCAAGGGCAAATTGTGCTTGACCAATCTGTTGGCCTTCTATGATGGGGTGACTGCATCAGTCAACAAAGAAAAATCATGTTATTTAACTGGATTTCTGTAAGGCATTTGACACAGTTGAACACGACATCCAGATCTCCAAAATGGAGAGATGTGGATCTGAAAGGTGAACTATTTGGTGGATAAGGAATTGGCAGGATGACTGCACCCAGAGTTGCAGTCAATGGCTATATATTCAGACATCTATCTTGGGACTGGTAATGTTTAATATCTTTATAAATGACATAGACAATGGGATCAAGTGCATCCTCAGCAAGTTTGCAGATGACACCAAGATGAGTGGTGCAGTTGATACAATAGAAGGAAGGGATGCCATCCAAAGGGACCTGGACAAGCTTGAGAAGGGGGCCCACGGGAACCTAATGAGGTTTAACAAGTCCAAGTGCAAGGTGCTGCACCTGGGCCAGGGCAACCCCCGACAGGAGTACAGACTGGGAGAAGAACTCATTGAGAGTCCTACAGAGAATGACTTCAGGGTTCTGGTAGATGGAAAGCTCAAATGAGCCAGAAGTGTGTGCTTGCAGCCCAGAAGGCCAACTGCATTCTGGGCTGCATCAAAAGAGGAGTGTCCAGCAGGTCGAGGGAGGTGATTGTCTCCCTCTACTCTGCCCTTGTGAGGCCACACTTGGAGTACTGAGTCCAAGTCTGCACCCCACCCCCCAGCACAAGAAGGATGTGGATCTGTTAGAGTGGTCCAGAAGAGGGCCACAAAGTTGATCAGAGGGCTGGAGCACCTCTTCTATGAAGAAAGGCTGAGAGAGCTGGGGCTGCTCAGTGTAAAGAAGAGAAGGCTCTGGGGACACCTCATTGCAGCTTTCAGTACTTAAAGGGGTCTTATAAAAGAGATGGAGAATGACTTTTTACATGGGCAGATAGTGATAGGACAAGAGGGAATGGTTTTAAACTAAAAGAGGGGAGATTTAGATTAGATGTTAGGAGGAAATTCTTCACTCAGAGGGTAGTGAGGCACTGGAACAGGTTGCCCAGAGAAGTTGTGAATGCCCCATTACTGGAGATGTTCAAAGTCAGGTTGGCTGGGGTTCTGGGCAACCTGATCTAGTGGGTGGAATCCCTGCCCGTGGCAGGAGGTTTGGAACTGGAAGATCTTTAAGGTCCCTTTCAAACTAAACCATTCTGTGATTCTAGGATGTAGGAATAGAAACTGTTTACAAAATATTGGTAACAAATAGCAAAGCTGTTTCATTGATAAATAGTAAAATCTGTCACTAGACTTATGCTTCCCTGCTCTGATGAGAGTGTTATAACTACCAGACTAAAGGCCGTCTGGACGATGACTGTGTTTGATACTTTTATTTCTGTGCATTTCCACTTCTTGTCAGAAGGTTTCTAGTGACCTGTTAGAAACAAGGAGCTGTGGGACTGAGCTCTTTGAGGATATGGAAGATGCTAAATCCAGCATGCTGATCTTAGCTGTTATGCTAAATTTATCCTCTTCTGATCTCAAAGCCAGAAGGGATGTAAGGATCTGATTCCCACTATTACCACATAGTTTGAGTTCAAGAGATTTAGCTCGTCACAAACACACTTCTCATCAGCTTTTACTGTCTGGAGGAACTTCTGCTTAACCTTATGAATGTGTCTCATTATCCCCTATGTACCCCTTTTTTCTTTCAACGTAAAAGGTACATAAGCATCTGATTCAGCAGTGCAAATCTGCAGGCAGATAGCTAATTTTTAGGCATTATACTACTGTACCTCAGATGTCACTAAGTCTGATTTCTGTGTTTGGAAAATATGGAAATGTAAATCAAAGTCACAGTACAAATTATCCAAGATTATGTCTAGAGCAGTATGAGAAATTGCACACCCAGGAAATAACCTGTATGAATTGTTCTTGAACAAGGAAAAATGAATAATAGTTCATCTTTCATACCAAAATATGGTTTGCAAAGGCATAATCATCTGGCAGCTAGAGAAGTGCTTAAATCAACCTTTTGTATTCAGTTTATCTCTGAATCAAGAAGATTTGTAAACTCATTAGAGGAAGAAGGCCTCTGCAGATAATGAATATATTTTGTATTGCATGAAATTTACCATTGTTTGTGAAGAGCTGGATTGTAGCCATACTTCTTACAGGCAATAAAAAGAACTTACAATGAAAATGATTCCTCGCGCAATAAAGTGTGAAAATGAATAACTTTTTTATAGGAATGTTTTGTGAATGATGTTTTGGATTTGAGAAAAAAATACGTTACCCTTCTATTTACACTCTGTCCTTGAAGAAGGGAGAAAGAGAAACAGCCCACTGAGGTGAGGAAAAGAAAACAGATGTGTAAATAACTTCACATCTTATAGGAGAAACTACGTGCAGTAACAGAAGTGCTGCCATCACATGATTCCTCTTCCTTTACTGTGTGGCAGATTTGATGGTGAAATTTCTGAATGTAAAGAGATGTTTCATTGCACTGAAGTAATTTGACAACATAAACATAAAAGTAGTTTCAGAAGAAATTTAATGTGGAAATAGTCTATAAATTAGTTCCAGAAATTAAAGAGGTCTGTGCAAGGTTGTCCTTTTGACTTCAATGATCTTTGCATATGGCCCTGTGAAAGACATTTGGGCTCCAAATAAAATTTGTATAAAAGTTAAAGACTTCAATAAGAAACATATTTCCACATTTCATCCATATATCCCTTTCCTAAAATCAATCATTTCAGCACTTCAAGTTTGAATATAAAAGCTTGATCTGAAAATTAACTAAGAAATGCCAGATTACAAGTTATATTTACAACAAATGAATGATAACACAATTTATTTCTTTATGTGATAGACCCAGAAAAATTATTCCAATATTTTTAATATATATTTTTTATTCCTTTAATTAAGGAATAAAAAATCCAACAACAAAACAATAAAAACTGACAGCATGCATGGTCTGAGTAGACATGTGGATAAGATTTCTAAACCACATTTTTGTGTTTCTGCTTTGTTCAAGGACAGTAAAGAAGAGGAAGCTGTCTCAAACCAGCATATGTGAGCAAAGGATTAATGAAAATGCTAGTAAATTTTACAATGGCTTCAGGCTTAAAAAATTCAACAGCACTCGTTTCATAATGGATCTTTTGAAGCCATTTTAATGCAACATTCACATTTTATTCAGCTCTACATCAAATAGAATTCCCGTATTTGACTGATGAAGATCACAAAGGTACCATTGTAACATGGTCTTTATTTGTATTTGTATTTGTATTTGTATTTTTTATATTTTTTACTGTAGTAGAGTCCTAAGAACAATGAAGCATAAGATGTAGAAAAATTACCCTTAAGAAAATATCTTTAGCCATCATTTCTGCAGAAGACAGCAAAATGTTACCCATTTAAAACTAAATGCCAAATGTAAAAAGGGAAAGAAAGCCTCAGTATTAAAACCAGTTCATTTTCTTGGCATAATCCTGCTTTTTGCAATACTTATAATTGCAATAAGCCATTACAATAGTATAAAAGATTAAATACTTTTAAAATGTGTTTTTAATTATTATTACTATTTTTTACTTATTATTTTTATTTTCATTCAGAACAGAGAGAAGTAAATTTCAGCTATGTGAGAGATTCTATCCTGATATCAACATAGTCAATATATTACTTAAATATATTACTTAAACATATTAATGGTAAGTATGTTATATTACTTATATGATTCCATCATTTGTGATGCTTTGAATAAGAAGGGACTTTCAATGGATATTTCTGTCAGGAAGGCAGTTTTCCAAGAGTTCAGGTACATGCTATCATGTACCAAAACAAGAGCAAGAAAGGAGAGAATACAGGTGTTACAAATCTGAGGATGACATATAACATTGCCATATAACTTTGGCAATGTTAAATATTCCCTAATTAGAAACAGGATAGTTTAGGGGACAAGAAATCCAGTTTCTAGAAGCAAGAGTGTTGAGTGAGAGTAATAAAACTGAGGACAAATTACTTGAAAGACCTAGAGTAGTAGGTATAAGTGTAGCTATTCACAAAAGGATTGGAGCAGTAGAGCAATGACAGCCACTGATGCAGAACTATTAGACAGGCTCAAGCTCAAGGAGCCAAGGAAGCAGAGAGATGAGCTGAGAGAATGGTGTTGCAAAGGTCACAGTTCAGTGTGTCCTGTGGAAAGTGACAGGAAAAGTAAGGGTGTAGAGGGCATGGGAACCTGAAGCATTTCATTTCTCTACACAGAAAGTGGAAGAACAAAAAGGGAAAAAAAATCTACCAACTAACCAAACAAACAAACAAAAAAGCAACCAAAAAAGTACAGTGAAGGAATACAGAGAATTCCATAAATATATCAATTATGTACTGGCACATCCAAAAAATCTTAGTGCATATAGGCAAACACAACTTACTGGCACAAGGCCACAAAGATGATGAAAGGACTGCAGCATCTCTCATATGAGGAAAGGCTGAGAGAGCTGGGACAGTTCAGCCTGGAGAAGGCTTATGGGGGAACCTTATCAGTGTGGGTAAGTACCTGAAAAGAACAAGAGAACTCTTCTCAGTAGTGACCACTGACAGGACAAGAAGTAATGGGCACACATTTCAACACAAATTCCATCTCAACACAAGAAAAACTTTTTTTTTTTTTTAAGATATATTTTTATTTTATTTTATTTTATTTTATTTTATTTTATTTTATTTCATTTTTTATAGTGAGGATTCTCAAACACAGGCTGTCCAGAGAATTCTGGAGATTACATCCATAGAGATATCCAAAACGCAACTGAACACAGTTGGGCAACCTGCTCTAGCAGACTGGACTAGGTGATCTTAGAAGACCTCTCCCAAACCAAATGATTCTGTGATTCTATGAATCAGTCAGTTAGCTGGGGATTCTTCAGCCTGTTGGGGTTGCCTGCATCTGCACTCCAGAATGTGTAAAAGAATCCCCAATCAGCCTTGGTCCATGAGTTAGAAAGCTATGTTCTGGAATGGTCAATGAATCACAGGACAAAAAGAGGTAAGGGAGTTACACCATCTCTTTGGGAATAATATTGATATTTTTTACTATATTGCTAGATATGAAATAGTGGGATTGAGTGCACCCTCAGCAAATTTGCAGATGACACCAAGATGAGTGGTGCAGTTGATACAATAGAAAGAAGGGATGCCATCCGAAGGGACCTGGACAAGCTTGAGAAGGGGGCCCACGGGAACCTAATGAGGTTTAACAAGTCCAAGTGCAAGGTGCTGCACCTGGGCCAGGGCAACCCCCGACAGGAGTACAGACTGGGAGAAGAACTCATTGAGAGTCCTACAGAGAATGACTTCAGGGTTCTGGTAGATGAAAAGCTCAAATGAGCCAGAAGTGTGTGCTTGCAGCCCAGAAGGCCAACTGCATTCTGGGCTGCATCAAAAGAGGAGTGTCCAGCAGGTCGAGGGAGGTGATTGTCTCTCTGCCCTTGTGAGGCCACACTTGGAGTACTGTGTCCACGTCTGGGGCCCTGTGGTGGTTTTACCGTGCTAGGCAGCTGAACACCACAACTGCTCTCTCACTCCCCCTCCTTAGATGAGGAGGGGAAGAAGTAAAGGAAAGAACAACTCACGGGTTGAGATAAGGATGATTTAATTAAAGGAAAAAAAAATAATTATGAAGGAAATATTATTATTAATTAAACAATTAAACAATTTAACTAAACAACAATTTAACTAAAGGGGAAAAAAAAAAAAAAGGAAAGGGGAAAAGGGAGGGGGAAAGGGAAAACTAAACAAAACAAGTAAAGGCTATGTGGAAGTGCAGAGGAAAGAAATTACTCTCTACTTTCCACAAATGAGCGATGCTTGACCACGTCCTTGAAGCAGGGCCTCAACGCACGTAGCCGGTGTTCGGGAGGAGAACAGAAGTTTTCACAAGGAGAGCCCACCCCTCCCCTCTTCTTCCTTTTTCCACCTTTTATTGCTGAGTGTGTCATCATATGGTATGGAATATCCCTTTGGTTGGTTTAGGTCAGCTGCCCTGGTGATGTTTCTTTTCTCACATTTTTGCCCACCCCCTAGGAGGGTTAGAGAGAGTCCTGATGCTGTGCCAGCACTGCTCAGCAGCAGACACAACACTGGTGTGATACCACTGCTGTTTTAGCTACAAGTGCAGAGCACAGCACTGTATGGGCTGCTGCAGGGAAAGTCAACATCCCAGCCCGACCCAGTACAGGCCCCCTGCACAAGAATGATGTTGATCTGTTAGAGCGGGTCCGGAGAAGGGCCAGGAAGATGATCAAAGGGCTGGAGTACCTCTCCTACAAAGAAAGGCTGAGAGAGCTGGGCCTGTTCAGACTAAAGAAGAGAAGGCTCTGGGGTGACCTCATTATGGCTTTTCAGTATTTAAAGGGGACTTATAAAAAAGACAGAGTGTGACTCTTTGCTCAGTCAGACAATGACAGGACAAAGGGAAATGGTTTTAAACTGAAAGAGGGGAGATTTAGATTAGGTGTTAGGAGGAAATTCTTCACTCAGAGGGTGGTGAGGCACTGGAACAGGTTGTCCAGAGAAGTTGTGGATGCTCCATTATTAGAGGTGTTCAAAGTCATGTTGGATAAGGTCCTGGGCAACCTGATCTAGTGGGTGGCATCCTTGCCCATGGTGGGAGGGTTGGAAGTAGATGATCTTTAAGGTCCCTTCCAAACTGAGCCATTCTGTGATTCTATGATTCTGTGATTCTATGATTCTATGTTCTATGATATAAATTAAATACAAATGTTGTTAAACTTTTTCAGCCACTTTGTCACAGATGTCCAGAAGAGGAACAATTGCAAGAGTGTTGTAGTTTTATTAGTACTCTCAACTGCCCAAGCAAAGCAACTTCTTAGTTTACCTTTTCCATCTTGAAGTAGATCTGAAATTATGGGCATCTGACTTGCTTTCTCTCCAACACTAGTAAAGTTTTCCATGGATAAATTCTCCTAATACCTCACAGAAGTCCTCAGTACCTCTGATTCCTTCCTCATGTGCTTCACACCACTGAGAGAATGATGCTTCTTTCTTTTTAATTCCAGCAATTGTGGCAATTTAACATGAGACCCTTGTCTGAAACTATCCAGGTTGTGACATGGTGCAAAAACACAAATACAGCTACATTTTTTGGACTGTTCCTTGAGAGTCGCTCCAGTGTTTACAATGGAGTTCAATGGAGTTCTTAGTCTGCATACACTCCGTTTTTGTTTTTTTTTTTTTTTTTTTTTTTTGGGGGGCGGGGGAGGGGGTTGAGGGGGAGAAGGAGAGTGGGACGAGGCGGGGAGCGTTTGGTGTTTGGAGCACCTTGATTTGCTCTTCTGTGATGTGAAGTAACACTCTCTACCCCTAAGTAATTAGGGATTGTCTTCGAGCCCTTGTTACTCCAGCTTCACCTGCAGGTACCAGGAACTTGGAGGTTCTCCACTTCTATTTCTTTGAGGCAACTGGTGCTCATTGGTTTCCTCAGTAGAATACCTGCAGGAACATTGGACATATGCAACCCCACAGCTTTGTATGTGAGACATTAAAGCTCTCTCCTCCTGAATGGCAGTTAGAAATTGTTTACCTTTTAACAGAGTGAGCCAAAACTACTTGGTTCCAGCAGTTGTGTTTAAAGATGCAGAGGTTTTAACTCTGATGCACACTGCACATACACAAATTAACAGCCTACACTTACCAGACTTTCTGGGCAAACACAAATCAGCTTTATGAATATCTACATTACACATTATCTCCTGACATGTGAAGTGAGCCTAATGTGTCCAGGAAATCTGATAGAGTAATGCAAGGGACATTAGTTCATTATTCAAAGAATTATTGCATTGCTAGGTGGCAAATGTACTTCCTCAAACTTATAGCACATTTATGTTGAGAGTATGCCAAAGATTTACACTAATTAGGCTGAAAGCTATTAAACATGTTCTCCATAATGTTTAATGTAATTTCCTACAACAACATGCTGTACCTTTTCTTGTTCCAGACATAGAATTTATATGCTAGTTTCCTCTGTTCCTCGTTCATTAAAAACAAGCAATGCTGTTTGTATCAGGTATTGTTGCAAATCCCTTCATTCAGCCTTCTTCAAAGCCTCTGTAATGAGATTTTGAATCTTTCATCATTGCAGAATGATTTCGCAGTCATTTTTCTTCAATCTTTACAAGATAAAGTGATTCAGTAACCTTTTCCCACATTTGTTATAAACATAGGTTTCTGTCAAAACAGAAGTTGCTTTTCTTAATGTTAGACTGTGAATATGTAAAGCATTGCCTTTGACCAAAAGTGAACAATGAAAAGAACAAAAGGTGTATCACAGCCTTTGAGGCAGTAGAGGTAGCAGAATACAGAGCATCAGTGCTGGCAGAATGTAGTCTTGTATTTTTCTGCAGTGTTAATTCCATTAGATGAATCAATGCATGACCTAATCTTGAGATGTATGCTTGATTCTGATCGTTCAGCCCCCAGAAAGATCGAGCAGAAATAGAAAAAAAAAAAAGGGGGAAAAAAAAAGAAAAAAAAAGTTAATTTGAACATAGGATATGAAAAATTATTTCAGGACTTTTATATGGAAATTGATCGAAAAGATTAAGGCTACATCATTTAGGTAAAAGAATAACAGGGAGCACGACAGAAGGTTAACTATGAAGTAATGAACTATCTGAAAATGGAACAGAATTCTGTTTGTCTTTCTGCATATGACAAAACCAAGGGAGATGTGTTGGAAGCAGAAAAACTTTGAATTGGAAGATAAAATTTTGTTTAAGCAACATATAATTAGCATGTAGAACACACTTAAAATATATGTGTTTAGAGCCTACTTCTTCAAGGAAAAAACATGTGGGACAAAGTAAATTTCCATATCAAAAATGCTGCCTAAATTCTGGTTCAGATTTCTCCAAGAATTAAAACTTATCTAAGACTTAAACTAATCATGCATTACTGAAGGCTGTAGAAGGTTCCATCCTGACTTTCATGTGATCAGGCTTGGACCCTCTGTGTGTAATAAACATGATTGCTAGGCAGAAAAAAGTATCTAAAATGGAAGCCTGATATATTTATGAGTTAGAGCATGGCATGGATACTAACTTGGACTGGGAATTAGGTTTGCTAACCCAAACATCCTTTTCCAGACTGACATTTCCATATTTTCTCTCTCTCTCTCTCTCTCTCTCTCTCTCTCTCCTCTCTCTCTCTCTTAATGTGAAATAAACGAATAATCTATATCTTTTCCTAATGTAAATTTTAGGGCTGAAGTGGTTCTCAAGAGATCACACAACACATTCAAGCCAGGATTAACCATATCTGTGTCATTTTTGTATGTCTAGGATTACACTAAAACGCAAATTGTTTATTAGTCCACAGTTCCATTGTAAAAATGGAGATGTTGGAATTTGTAAAAGACTAACAAAGCCCTATTTTAAGAAACATGCATTAGCAAGTTTAGTATGCATTTAAAGAAGGTGAAACTTCCAGAAACCCTAGAAGAAGGCAAGCAGAGTAATCAGAAGGCTAGAAAACATGGCCCATGTGGAAAGTGAGTTGAGTGAATTACTGTTATTTAGTCTAAAGAATAGAAATCTGTCAGAAGCAAATGATAGGTGTATTCAGATAGTCAAAAAGTTCTTTTTAAAAAGTAGAGATATTAGAAAACCTATTTAAATTATTTCTTCTCATATATGTTTTATAATATATATCTTGTAATGTGCACGCAAGTCTTAATGTAGTAGAAATACTCTGGCTTACTATTGTATGAAAATCACTGAGATTTCAATGCAAAACAAGGAAGTATCATATTTGAATATTAATTTAATTTTTTTCTTATGGGATTAAATAATAGTGTTATAAACCACAGACAATCCAGTCAAGACAGACAGACTAATTCTTTCCATAACCAAATAAGCATTTGAATTGGATAGAACACAATGCAAATATTATATAAAAACCTTTAGAAATAATCATTAAAATAAAACAAAGTGTTTTCCTTTTTTCTTTTTAATGTGTGTATATTAGTATGTAGTATGTAGTTCAGACTACCAATCATTCCATATTGAACTGACAGAATTCAAGCAGAACTGCCTGTTGACTAGTTCTTACTGGACATTCTCCTTAAATATATATACATATATATATATATATATATATATTCCAATATATGTTTCTGACATGGTTGTACACCCATGAAAATAGGTAGCATGTATTGTTTAAAGAAATTAAATAAACAAACAAACAACAACAACAAAAAAAAAAACACTGAAATCACTCTTTCCTCCGTAGTACAAAGGATAATTCTATTACTTTTGGAAGCAATACTATCAGTTCTTTAACTCCAGCATTTAATATTTGATATGAAGAGAAAGTAAATTATTTACTCTGGATTGTTTGACTGTTTCAAAATATGAAGGTAAAGATTCAATACATTCTGTAAGCTTATTTTCTAACTGTAAAGCTAATGAGATGAAAACAACTAAATCTATGACTTGTTCACACATTTTGGGTTGGAAGGTCCTCACTCTAAAAGTTGGGTGTTTCGTTTAGGGTAGAAATATGATTTGTAACCAAAAGGAGTCAAGAAATCTTACGCAACAGTGGAAACCTCTGTATCAATTCCTCTTGATACAATCAATTTCTGTATTGTGTGGCTCATTTTTTCCCCATTGAATATAGATGGACACTTAACTTTAGAAGGTGAAAGTTGGTGAAAGTTAGGAAAGATGAATCTTCCATTGACTGTACTATCCCTGAAAATTGAAGTTTTGCAGTTGCTGTTCCTTCCTTTCCTATATAATCTCTTTTCAATGTCAGCTTTCACAACATATTTGAATTGACTCTGAGCTCTTATTACTTTAAACATCTGTTGTTACACCATTTCACTTTTTTATGCTTATTCTATTATCTGCTTCAAAATAGTGTAACATGTTGATGTGAAGCTCATAGAAAATACATTTGTTTCAATTTTGTTTAATAAATACATTGAAAATTCCAAAGTCCATATTCTTGATGGTTATGAAGATATTCTCAGATACCTGTTTGAATTACCATGGTTTCACAATTTCTCTTTGTCAGCTGAGCTAGGATATCTGGTCACTGTGCATGCTCTAATCCCTTTGTAAATATATGACTGTGTGATTTGGCTCAGCTCACAACCTGAATCAAGCAAGACAACAAGTGATAGAAAAGTCCAAGAATTTCTGAACGTAAGCTGAGTAAATACTCTGGGATATTACACTACTGGGCTTACAACAAGCTATACCTTATAAAAAGCTGTCCCTCATCACACAGCTAAAACAGAGATATGTTGTTGTTCACAGATCTATTTGGTGCCTGTTCTGAAGACTGAATCTAGCCAAATAGACTCCTCATCTCCCCCACCCCCGCAAAGAAAAACAATGAGAGCTTCTTAACTGAGAAGAAAGTCTAATGGGTTTGACAGCAATATGTCCCTTACTGCTCTCAGAATGCAGGGATGGGACTTTCAGTGCAAGCTGTCCACATGTTTGACCCCTGTTTTCCCACAATGACAACACATAACAAGGACAATACATAATAAATTACACTGGAAGCAAAGGAAGACAAACAGAAGAAAAATGTTATATTGTGTGGGTATAAAGAGGCATGGAAAATTATAGTGATGGGAACCATATGAATGAGTTTATAAAAATAAACTCTCTCTATCCTGCTTCTTTTTCTCAAGCTCTAACAGCTATTGTCTTCCAACCTACTCAGCAGCTAAAGGTACATGAATTATTTTTACCCATCTTCGGTGCTTTGCTTCTATGATCCATTTGTGCATTTTCTCTTCTAAATCTCACTTTAATATCTTCTACTTGTCTTTAGCTGGTGTTTGATTCAGCTCTTAAAGTGTTTTGTGATAGTAATATAAGAATGCTGTATAAAATGAAATTGTTTTGCACTACCCCATAGAAATACAATTTAGATCAAAAGCAGATGACTGGGTTTTCTTTTCAAACTCATTTATCTGTTGTAAACAAGATGCATGTGCTGAAGAATGAATTACTTTGGGACAGTAATAAAAGAAAAACATAATTCCAAGAAACTTCATGTATATGATAGTAAAAGATGTTTAAGTCCTTCATATTACCATATACTGGTAAGAACATTGACAAGCTGTTAGACATTTGTTGAAGAGCCATGCTGAGCAGAGAAACACAAAGACAAAAGAAACATATATATATATTTTTTTACCATTTTGAATTTGAATCTTCAAAATAATGTCCAAATCAAAATGACCACAATTAAAATCATCCTAGATGTTTCATATATTCTTGTTAGGACTGATTTGATTAAAAAGTCCTCCCTGTTTAAGCCCCAAATACTACTGTAGGTGCTGTTGAAAATCATGATCTTTTAGCCTCTGAAGCATACAGTTAACTACTGATAAAGCTGAAGATATATGAAGTTCCAAGGAATTTACTCTTAGGAGCCACAAGGAGAAGTTAGGTGAAACAAAGATCAGCATTGCGGTGAACGTATTCAGGTGTAGGTCTAACTCCAGGCACTTCAGACCTCACTAGATGTCACTGCCATATACTGACTCCTACAGCCTTAAAATGTAAACCATTGTTCAGCTTTGGGAAGAATAATTGTGGTGATCTCTTGGTCACTCAGAATTCCATGTGCACGAAGCACTTCAGGAAGCAAACTGCATTTCAACAGAAGTTAAGTATTTATTTGGCTTTTGATCAGATTCAATTCTACTTGTAAAGTTGTCTTATGAGATCTGGGCTTTGCTGCTTTTTAAGATTTCTGAAAAAATAAAAAATAAAAAAATCAGTGTTTCTTGTCTGTGTTATATTAACAAGTATATATTTACAGTGTAAATAGAGGGCTGTTGAACGTTGTCTCACATTGCAGTCCATATTCTACTTTCTAGTGAGTTAGTGTCAATAGCTCACATGTTCTCCCCTATCCATATTCTTCCATGAAGTATTGATTTGGGGAGCTCAGAGAACAATTTCTATTCAACTAAGATTATTTTACTTTCCTCAGAGTGTTTCTGCAGATTTAAAATATTCACTAGAAGACAAGAAGAATGTTTCTTTTCCTGTTTAGGGCTTGGGAAATGGGTTGCCAAGATTCAATACTGCTTCATTTCGTAAACTTTTCTGTAGGTAAAGCAATGCCTACAGAATGTAGGAATGACTGAAAATAAATATATAAAATAAAGTAAAATAAATAAATAAAGCTCAGGAATTGCCCTGGGAAGGCGGGTCTTCTGAGATGTAGGAGATCTCAGGAGAAACCTCTGCTGTAAACCAGGCAGAAAGGCAATTTGTTGTATTGCCTTTGTATTTGGATATTAAACACGGGAATATGCTGAGGAATGTACACCATTTTTAAAACTATTTTTTCAGCAATATTAATTTCCCTTCAAAATCCACAGTCTATTTTCATTACTTGAAAGTGTCAAAATAAATTGTGTGTTAGTATTTACTATGTTTGCTTCATTTTTATTTATGGGAATGATTTGCTGAATTTAACCTCAGTACATAGATAATTTCACACCTATTGTAAGTACAGCTCATAGATGTTCTGCCTAAGGTATAGAGTATACTGTTCCCAAGGAATTGATAAATTGGTTGATGTATGCAAAGCCTCACATTCTGAATAATGTTTTTTGGAGTCATAAAAAGCTAACAATAGCTCAGAGTTCATAGCTGAGAAAACCCTACCAGCAACTGAATAATTCTACGGTGGAAAATGTAAGCATCATAAAATACAGACAGGAGAAAAAGAGCACTTACAATCTCAACATCTAATATTTTGAAGTAATTTCCATTAGCATGTAGTATCTGTGTCAGCACAAAATAACCCCACCCATGTTATGTAAATTAGCCTTTGTTCTCCTACATATCAGCATTGTTTTATAATTAGGATTTGAACATTAAAGAAGATTCTCAAAAGGAGCTAGAAGATGTCTCTACATTACTCACTGTAAACAGGGATGGTGGTGTGACACAGCAGACTGAATCGATTTAGGGATCCACCAAGCCTCTTTCTTGCATCCTATTTTGCAATCAAACATTCTATCATTGTGCTGCAGTCTCTACATCTTAGGCAATAAGAGATGAATAAAATAAATAACTTTGTAAATCTGTAAGCTGCTGTTCTGATTATATTTTCCAAGTAGTTTTCTAAGAATCATGTCACTTCCATACTTGCAGACATTTTTCTTGTGATCTAAGGATGGTGTCATATTTCCTCATATAGATGCAGTTCACACTGACATAAGGAGCTTTGCTGCATAGAAAATATATTTGCTAACTTAAGCCTTCCCTATAAAACTACTATGGGAAAGATAATTTTATAAATATCTTCAATCAGTATAAGTAAATATACTAATTTTAACTATATCTTAGTTTCTTTGTTAAACTTTTAACAATCTTGTTAACATACCCTCATATGCCGAAACTGTGTTGTTTTCAATTTGCAGAAAATTATTTAAGTTACTAGGAAGAAAAGAGTAATCAAATAACTTGAAAAATATTAAGGAAACTGCAGTACTCAATTTTATATACAATCTAATTCTATAGTTGTTGGCTAACGACACTTCATTGCTCTCATATTAGGATTGCAATCAGACATGACAGGATAGATGGATATTTGTAAAAGCCTGTGTTTAATGGTTATCAAATTTGAACAGAAGGTTTGTCATTAAACACTTTGTGAGTGTCACATCCTGAGGGTAAGGCTTATAGATAACATAGTCTGTGAGACTGTATTTGATACATTAAAGAGTATGAATATAAATCCAAGAAAAATATTATGGGAAATACCAGGCTTTGGGATCAGCTATGCATTTATTAAATGCATGCTATTTGAAGCCCAAATTATATTTTCATAACAGACCACGTTCTATTTATCTAATTAGCTTATGAAGCAGTTGGTTAATAACTTTATTTCAGATGATGATTTAATTTGTAATGATTATAGAATTATGTACAGAAACTATGTGTCTTATACCTAGAAAGTGAAGTCTGATAGATTTGCTTATTTTTTATGAATATATACCATCCCTGGGGGTGTTCAAGGAAAGGTTGGACTTGGTGCCTAGGGACATGGTTTAGCAGGTGATATTGGTAGTAGGGTGATGGTTGGACCAGGTGATCTTGAAGGTCTTTTCAAACCTTAATGATTCTATGATTCAAAGCTAGACTCTAGAAGGGATTCAATTTATAAAACAGCATGATTCTTGAAATAGAAGATTGTTGGGTCTTTTTTACTTTTTACTTTTTAATTTTTTTCTCCATTTATATTTGTATTTACATTTGCTGAAGTCTTAGTGTAATAAGTCAGGAATACAGATCAACTTTAAAGTACATTTGTAATATATTCCTTATGTGAACTTTGTAAGGTAACACTGAAATTTGCCATACTACAAGTCTACTCTTACTGATGCATAACAACTCCAGGAGACATGGTCTAGGGTTTTTTTGTTTGTTTGTTTTCTTTTGTTTGTAAGTTTAATTTCAAATGGAAAGCAAGCTCCTCATTCCCCCATTTGTCAGTAGTACAAAATAAATAAAAAGGAACAAAGAAGGACTGAGCAGGTTTACAGAGCCAAATTTCTGGAAATCTAAGCATTAAACTAAACTGAAAGGTAGCATCAAAGTCAATAACTTGTGCATGTCATTACTTAGAGGCATAGCATTTGAATTATTTCACAGCTCACAAGTCAAGTGAAGTTCTATTTTAGAACTGCTGCAACACAGTTTGCTACTTCTGCTATTACAAACTCTTCAGAAATAAAACACCTAAATTAGCCAATGGCTATCCATTCATTGCACATAGAATGTTTTAAGACCTTAAAAGCCATTACTTCTTTGAAAGGGAAGTCTCCATGATAAAACAGATTTGTTGTATCTTCAACATTTCAGACTAATGAAATTTCACTGTACATAAAAGGCGGTGGTTTCATGTGCAATAAAACCTGAACTAAATCTTTATTGTTTTTAAAGTAGATGTTCTGTCTGCCCTAGAACCCTTCTTCAGCTATCCTAACAACATATTCTTGCTGTTCTAAACAATGCTTGTGGAAGTCACATAGACAGCTAATCAATTCAGTATTTTGGAAGAAAACAGTTTTAAAGGGTTAATTTTCAGATGAGTTGAATACCTTCCAGTGTTGACCTCCCATTAGCAAAGCCACTCATCACACTATTGTCTAAGTTTCTTCAGAAAATAGGCAGAGGACAAAAAGATGATTTTAAACAACTTCAGTGAAACATAAAAAATTAGCAATTTTTTAAAGTATCCATTAATAAAGTTAAACGCCACCTTTCTACCAATGTTCTATTCATGCTCTTATTTTAGAGGATTGCCTTTATACCATAATTTGTGGCAATATGAATTGAGCTTGTTTTAATATTTTTTTTTCTAAATTAAGTGAGGCAATGACTTGGTCATTATTGTATAGCCATAATTCTATCACCAGGAAGTAAAATCTGCCCATCCACTAACACTCACAGCTTTTTTCTCTTCTCTTTTTTTAGTGTTGTTGGAAACATGAAATGATGTTTATCTTTTTAGATTCAGAACTTTGAATCCTATCACTGTAGGTCAACCATCATATGTAATCCAGGTCAAATTAAAATTGTAATCTAGTTTTTTGGACTAGCTGTGTCAATTCAGGCTCTGCTTCTTTCTCCCTGGAAGGCTATGGAGTCACAGGCTGCTGGAATGGTCAGACCTTATCATGAAAACTATTCAATACCTAACTCTCTGAGAAATAGCTCTGCCATTAATAGCTCAGGCTGGATCCAAAGAAAACTTGATAATACTACTGCACCTGTCCTACTGCTAATGACAAAACTTTTTCACACCCACAAGCAGTTGACTAAATTACTTGAAAAATCAGGATGCTCCAACTATTGCAAAATGTCTCCTGAACAG
The DNA here is from genome assembly GCF_009769625.2 of Cygnus olor. Lineage (NCBI taxonomy): Eukaryota > Metazoa > Chordata > Aves > Anseriformes > Anatidae > Cygnus > Cygnus olor. The sequence goes on along the minus strand of NC_049170.1, from coordinate 145,091,087 downwards.
TTCTCACATGCTTTCATAAATGTATGAATAATAAAAAGTAACCATCACAATTAAAACATTTATAAAGGTAAAGCCAAATACACAAAACTCAGTACGAAGTATCATTTAATGCATGCAACATCGGGTGAGAGCAGACATTTCTTACTCTTTCTCCACCATAGAGGAAGCAAAAATTGTACTGAATGATAGACTTACACAGAGTTACAGTTTATTATAGACTCAGCAAAAGCTGCTTAACACTCAACAGTAAAATCTCCGCAAGATTCTGCCTGCAAGCAGCCTTCACAGACCTGCCCTAATACTCAGTACAACCAAGCAAAACACGTGCAATACAGTGGTTTTACAAAAATCATCAATAAAAAGCTCAGACTAGGAAGCACTTACATGTAGGTCAGAGAGTGATTAAAAGCTGTAGCATCAGAGAAGCAGACCAATGAACTGGAAAGGAAACAAGGGGCTAGCCAGGCGGCTGGAGAATTTGTTGGGCAAGGAGACAGGATGTCTACATGGGTGGGGGGGTGCACTGGAGATTTTGAGTCTGTGGAAAGAGACCTCTCAGTACCCAATTTCTAAGGGTTACTCAAAGGTTGTAAAAAGTTGGATGAAAGCTTTTGAGATTTGACTCAAGGTCCCTATTCCTTAAAACTGCACTCATTACTTAGCCTCTAGTTCTCCCAAGTTAATGTGCCAAGTTTCTGTCCTTAGAGAGAATCTATATTCCATCTAAAGAAATATATGTTGTTTGGCTACAAGAACTACTTTAGAAAATCAGGCTTTCCACAACTTAGAGATCTTCCAAGATGCTGGGATGTATACCAAAAGATAGTTCTAGGAAGTATTATCATATCACCTCCTTATCATTATCAGAATTATCTTTTACCTCATTTTAGCCAAGACAGTTGTAGTCTGGGACAGCCCCAAAACATCTTATTAATCCACAAGTCCAACAGGTCTGCTTTGGCAGAGCACATGTGGGACAAGTGCTTGGACCAGTCTTAATCAATACTAAATTTTTCAATCTCTTTCAAGACATCTCCCTAAAGACGAGGGCTCAACAATATGTGATTCTGTGAACATACACAGATCTGAGTTCCAGGACTAGCACCAGTGATAGAAAGTGGGAAAAGTCTTTTGGCTCAATATTTGTAACAGGCTTTATGAAGATCCCTGCTTGAACCTGACCATTTTTCTCACATCCAGGGAAATAAATAAATAAATAAATATCCACCTACTGGTACCCTCTGTTCTGAATAAAAACCAAACCAAACCAAATCAAACCAAAAAAAGAAAAATCCTTAAACAAATGTTTGTTCAGCAGGTTCAATGGGTTGGATTGTAGAGCCTGACCTACACATACATTTATAGTTGTTAATGCTATAGTGAAGCCTCTGTAAATAAGTGCATGACACAAGCTAAATTCTTATCCATCCACCGTCAAATAACATTTTTGCTGATTTTCTTGTACACTTACCTGAATTAACATCTAAGAAGTGATTATATGTAAGTTTATGCCAAATTGGTGTTTGTCTGGTAACAGTTGCTGAAGGAGGCATCCTGCAGTAAAAGCTGCATCAGGCTAAACCCAGCTACTCAGTAAATGAGGGGTGAAACCTCATTTTTGTAGTGAAAGCTCAGCACTGCTTCAATAGGCTGAGGCCAACAGTATGAAGTTCAACAAGGCCAAGTGCCGGGTCATGCACCTGGGGCGCAACAATCCCAAGCAGCTCTACAGGCTGGGAGATGAGTGGTTGGAAAGCTGCCAGGAAGAGAAGGACCTGGGAGTACTGGTTGCTAGTTGGCTGAATATGAGCCAGTAGTGTGCTCAGGTGGCCAAGAAGGCCAACAGCATCCTGGCTTGTATAAGAAACAGTGTGGCCAGCAGGTCTAGGGAAGTGATTGTCCCCCTTTACTCAGCTCTGGTGAGGCTGCACCTCAAGTACTGTGTTCAGTTTTGGGCCCCTCACTACAAGAAGGACATCAAGGTGCTCGAGAGAGTCCGGAGAAGGGCGACGAAGCTGGTGAGGGGTCTGGAGAGCAAGTCTTACGAGGAGTGGCTGAGGGAGCTGGGATTGTTCAGTCTGGAGAAGAGGAGGCTCAGGGGTGACCTTATCGCTCTCTGTAGGTAGCTTAAAGGAGACTGTAGCGAGGTGAAGATTGGTCTATTCTCCCACGTGCCTGGTGACAGGACAAGGGGGAATGGGCTCAAGTTGCGCCAGGGGAGGTTTAGGTTGGATATTAGGAAGAACTTCTTTACTGAAAGGGTTGTTAGGCATTGGAATGGGCTGCCCAGAGAAGTGGTTCAGTCACCATCCCTGGAGGTCTTTAAAAGACGTTTAGATGTTGAGCTTAGTGATATGGTTTAGTGGAGGACTTGTTAGTGTTAGGTCAGAGGTTGGACTAGGTGATCTTGGAGGTCTCTTCCAACCTAGATGATTTTGTGATTCTGTGATTCTGTAATTCATTATGAAGGCGTACTTTCTTAAGCAATACGAAAGGTCATCTGACAGACCTGCAAAATGTGGACATGAAAGTTTCCAGATCAGAGAAAGGCTGCAAATTGCAACAAATTATTTCTTCTCTCATCTGCCTGCAAGAGTTCATTAAAATTTGAGTTCATTTTCCTGCAGTCAGGTGGATGAATAGTAACTAGGAGACCTCTTAGGACACGCAGAGTTATAGAACGCATGTCCATTTTGATAACATTATTTTTGTCCTAAAGCTGATGGCAAGGTCTCTCCATCTGCCAAGATCTCTGAGATGTGCTCTAAATTAATTTTGAACAGATTTTCCGTCTCATTGAAGACAAGCATAAAAGGAACACCATTAAGATTGTAAAATCAGTCACCTAAAAGGTAGAAAATGCCAAAATCTTACACTGCATTTCCAGAAGTGGCCAAAATGGAGATTGCTATACAACTATGTATATATAACTAATGGTCACATATATAATATTCAGGACCTTATGCAATTCTTAATTTACACGTAACTTAATCAGGGTGGATTTATATCTTCAAGCAGCACAGAAGTGAGAATGTCATCTGATACCAAGATTTATTATTCACACCTCAATCTGTAGGAAGCAAAAGATTTTTATTTATTTATTTATTTATTTTTTTTGTATAACATAGATTGTAGCAACAGCTTTGTTAAAGTGCACTTCAGGGATTACCAGTTTTGCCCACAGCTTTTTGCTATATAAGATCTCCAAATCCTTTCTTGTTTTCTTTTCTTTAACATACTTTTCTCTCTAAATTAAGGAATGACTAAATTTAAATTTATTAATTTCTTGAGTTTCTTCTCATCTGGTTGTTAAATTAAATTTAAAAACATGCTTATTCCTGCTGCCATGTTGACTGGGGAGAGTTCCAAACTATTTAATTTATAAATATCTCCTCTCTTCACCTAATAACTCTAATTTATCTCAGAGTAAAAGAAATTTAAATGTTAATTTAGTTTCTGTTTGTTGGTCAGAATAGTTGCTAGTAGGTTAAACAACTTGTTTAAATCAAGCAAATGGTTAGAACACATAACAAGATACAAACTACGAGTCATCTCCTGAGAAGCTACAATACATGCATATATACAACTTTGATATATACATTATGATTTTTTAAGAAGTTATATTTGAAATCCTCTGACCAGCAAATCTCTTAATAAGCTTTCACTGGTTTATTCTTAGCTCTTCGTAATACTGCTCAGCTAGGTGGGTGTTATTCAGTACTTTTTTTTTTTTCTTCTTTATTCTTTATGGAGATGGTACAGAAGTCCACAGAGAGAAACCAACAGTCCTTCATAGAGATCACTAAAATACTTTGACACCTGTTCTCTGTCTGGCAGTCCCTGGTATTTTATAAACATAAATATATATATGTTGTATTAACCCTCTTTTGGACTCTGTTTACATCACTGTAAGCCAGTGACTTGATCAGGTCCGATGTATCTCTACATACACTAGATCATATCAGCCTAGAATTTCTACCATTAAGTTAAATGATACAAACTCAAGCCAATATCTTCCCGATGTTTTGCAGAGGTGTAAGAGCAACAGGTGCAGAGGTGTTGTTTAACATATATAATGAAGGGTGGGTGTCAAGAGGATGGAACCAGACTCTTTTCAGTTGTGCCCAGAGACAGGACAAGATGCAACAGGCACAAACTGAAGCACAGGAAATTTTATCTGAATATGAGAGGGCACTTCTTTATTGTGAGGGTGACAGAGAACTGGAACAGGTTGCCCAGAGAGGTTGTGGAGTCTCCTTCTCTGGAGATACTCAAAATCCCCCTGGATGCCATCCTGCGCAAGGTGCTCTAGGGGATACTTCTTGGCAGGGGGATTGGACTAGATGATTTTTAGAGGTCTCTTCCAACCTTGGCCATTCTGTGATTCTGTGATTATGTAACCAACAACAACCACTAAGTATATTGGGACCTACATATACAGGGGTGAGTCTAAGATGAGGACTACAGGAATAGAAACTTAGCGCATGTGAGAGGATTGGTCCAGAAGACACTTTAGACTGAGCATGACCAGCACCCCCTTTGCTCTTAATGGAAGAGACAAGGAATTAAAGCTCTCTGTGACTTTTGCATCTTCTTCTACTGCACAGTAACAAGTTTACTCCATCACATTTCACACTGTTTTTCACTTCTGTATACCTGATCCAGGAGGCAAAAAGCAAACTATCAGCTACAGAAAAAATATTGAAATTTGTATCATGGATGGTAAAGAATAATTAGAGATGTTTTAATAAGAATTGACTGAGATATTTTAAACACTGAAAGAAGCGATTTGTAAAAATGGCAGTTTTTTGATTGTATAGATTCATTCTTGAGGAGAAAATATAAGAAAAAAAAATCTAGTTACAATTTGTGTAACTGAGACACTGAAGAAAGATCAAAATAATAAAGACTGCATTTTGTACAGCTTGATAGGTAGGGGTATTTTGGAGGATGTGAGAAACCTGGCTTGAGTCTGACTCAGGCAGAGTAGGAATTTTATTCTTACATTACTTTATCACATGTTATTATCCAGAGGGCAGAAGGTTCTTTTCTCTAACTTTTAGCACTGTGCTCATCCTGACACAGAATAACTATAACTGTTGAATTATTTGCATATTTTAAAAGATGAGATTTTTCTTCTTTTCCTTTTAATTAAACCCATTTTTTTTCTTCCAGATTAAGCCTTGCAAAATATGGAGTGAATGCCAGAAACATATCTTTAAACATTAACTTAGTTAAAAAGGAATTTATTTCATAGGTTCACATCATCCTACCACATCCATCAATATCAGTGTTCATCACATTAATAACTAATGATATGACAGTAGTGCATCTCCAGCTAGAATATTGTGTTACATTCTGGAAGCTATTTATCAGGAGGATGGACACACTGGAGTGAATTCAGAGAAAAGCAACAAAAAGCAGTATGGAGAATAAGGAAACGGCCAGAAAAGACTAAAATTGTAGATGGTAGTTATCATCAAAATACTGACATTTACAATTTTTAGGATTTTCACATTTTTAATACCACAATGTTTTAACGGTGACCATGCAGGTTTAGTGCAATAGCAGATGATAACAGCCTATACATACCTGGTATGTATTAAGAAGTAGCAAAAGAGAGTGAGCAGTTAGCAAAATTTTATATTCCCTTTGATTATAATAAGACATGACTACGATAAACTTATTTTAAAAAAAGAAAAATACATGTGGAATAGAAGTAAATTCTTGACACTGAATGCCATGAGCCTTTGGACTGACATTCTGGATGACAAAAGAAGTACAGCTTATTCAAAACTAGTCTGAAAAGATGCCTATTACATGTCGAAGAGGAATAGTCTCTGACCAAGCTAGAAGATGGATGAATGACCTAATAGTGTCTTTTTTCCATCTAGCTCATTTTCTGGTGATGTAAAAAGTGACAACAGTAACAAAAATGACAATAAAAATTACCCTTTTTCAGAAGTACTCTCTTTTTTTTTAAAAAAAAAAAAAAAAAACACAACTATCTGAGCCTCTTCCCCCCCCCCCCCTTTATTTTTCAACACATTCACACATTTTGAAGCAAAGAATAAATAAATAAATTGCTGCTAGACTACATTTCATAATGTAGAGATGTTTATGCTGGGGAAAAACACAATTCAAAACAAAATCTAAACCCTAGCACTACCAATACATTGATATACATAAAAATTAGGTATTATTAAGCTTTGGTGCTAAAATTGGTACTAGATTTCCAAAATAAAAAGGAAAATATAGCACACTTGACTCAGGATGCATTTTAAGAAGAGAGATTTTTATTTATGTGTATATATATATATATATATTTAAGGATAGTTAAAATTGCTTAATCTACGTTTACGAATATTTTTTATGCACATACTATACACATGATATATACTCTACATATGATTTACAATTGCTAAATTGCTAATTTCCTTTGTTGTTTGTTTGGTTATAAATCTAGCTTCCTGAATTTTCTCTCCATTCCATTCCTTTCCATTCTATCAGTGACTATTTCACATTTTCTGAAAGCTGTGTGATGAAGCATAATCTTTGTCATAAGAAAGTTACGGATGGAAGAACCTCAGAACATTCTCTAGTCTATTCCCCTATTTTAAAAACAAGGGGAACTGGTCAGGAGCAGCATATAAAGTTTTCTGTTGGTGGAAAACCCATAGCCTTCTCAGCCAGCACATGCTAGCAATGAGATATACTCACCATTCTCCTTAAATTTAGAAAGTTTAATATAATGTCTTGACTGATTCTTTCTCACTATGTTTTAAGTTTAATTCCTCGTGTTTCTATTACAAAGATGGAGAACAGATTCTGGACTTTTTATTTCATGAATGTGTTTCAAATGTTTCTGCTCTTTAAAAACAAAACAAAACAAAACAAAGTAAAACTAGAAGTCAGTTTAATATACAGAATGGCTGGAGAGAATTAAGAACAAAAAAATAAGGGTATTGCAATTTCATTTTGATTTACTTTATCCTTCATAGAATCACAGAATATCTCAGGTTGGAAGGGTCCTTCAAGATCATCTACTTCCACCCTGCCCCTTGCCTTAGGCAAGGACACCCACTAATCAGGTTGCCCAGGACCTTATCCAACATGACTTTGAACACCTCTAATAATGGAGCATCCACAACTTCTCTGGACAACCTGTTCCAGTGCCTCACCACCCTCTGAGTGAAGAATTTCCTCCTAACATCTAATCTAAATCTCCCCTCTTTCAGTTTAAAACCATTTCCCCTTGCCCTGTCATTATCTGATTGAGCAAAGAGTTGCTCTCCATCTTTTTTAAAAGTCCCCTTTAAGTACCGAAAAGCTGCAATGAGGTCACCCCAGAGCCTTCTCTTCTTTAGGCTGAACAGCCCCAGCTCTCTAAGCCTGTCTTCATAGGAGAGGTGTTCCAGCCCCTTGATCGTCTTCCTGGTCCTTCTCTGGACCACTCTAACAGATGAATGTCCTTCTTCTACAAGAGGCCCCTCCTGTACAAGGGCAGAGTAGAGGGAGACAATCACCTCCCTTGACCTGCTGGACACTCCTCTTTTGATGCAGCCCAGGATGCAGTTGGCATTCTAGGCTGCAAGCACACACTTCTGGCTCATTTGAGCTTTCCATTCATCAGAAATGCCACGTCTTTCTCTGCAGAGCTGCTCTCAATGAGTTCTTCTCCCAGTCTGTACCCCTGTCGGGGGTTGCCCTGGCCCAGGTGCAGCACCTTGCACTTGGACTTGTTAAACCTCATTAGGTTCCCGTGGGCCCCCTTCTCAAGCTTGTCCAGGTCCCTTTGGATGGCATCCCTTCCTTCTATTGTATCAACTGCACCACTCATCTTGGTGTCATCTACAAACTTGCTGAGGGTGCACTCAATCCCACTGTCTATGTTATTGATAAAGATATTAAACAGTACCAGACAAGACAGACAATTCAGGGACACCACTCATCACCGGCCTCCACTTGGACACAGATCACCACTCTCTGGGTGTGACCTTCAAGCCAACTCCTTATCCACTGAATGGTCCATCCATCAAATCCGTATCTCTCCAATTTGGAGACCAGGATGTCATGTGGGGCCATGTCAAAGACCTTACATAAGTCCAGGTAGATGACATTGGTCCGTCTTCCCTTGTTAACTGATGCAGTCACTCCATCATAGAAGGCCACCAGATTGGTCAGGTGTGATTTACCCTTGGTGAAGCCATACTGTCTGTCTTGGATCACCTCTTTGTCTTGCATGTGCCCTAACATTGCTTCCAGGGTAATTCATTCCATGATCTTGCCAGGCATACAGATGAGGCTCACCAGTCCTTAGTTCCCTGAGTCCTCCTTTCTTCCCTTTTTAAAAATGGGAGTGATGTTTCCCTTTTTCCAGTCACCAGGGACCTCGCCCGACTGCCAGGACTTTTCAAATATGATGGATTGAGGCTTGGCAACTACATCAGCCAATTCCTTCAGGACACTCAGATCATGTCATCAGGCCCCATAGACTTGTACATGTTTAGTTTCATCAGGTGGTCTTGAACCTGCTCTTCACTTACAGTGGGTGGCACTTTGCTCCCTCAGCCTCCATCTACAGGTTCAAGGAAATGAGAGATTTGGGAAGCCTGACTGGCAGTGAAGACTCAGGCAAAGAATTTGTTGAGTATCTCAGCCTTCTCCATGTCTGTCATTACCAGTTCACTCTTCTCATCTGTCAGAGGGGGTACGTTCTCCTTGGCCTTTCTTTTCTGAGCAATGTACCTATAAAATCCCGTCCTGATATTCTTTGCATCCCTTGCCAAGCTCAGTTCCATCTGTGTTTTGGCTTTTCTGATCCCATCCCTGCACATCCAGACCGTATCCCTGTACTCTTTCCAGGCCACGTGTCCCCGCTTCTACTGCCTGTGCATTTCCCTCTTGCACCTCAGTTTGACCAAGAGGTCCTTGCTCATTCATCCCGGGTTTCTGCCCTCCCTGTTCACTTTCTTATGCAGGGAGATGGAGAGTTCTTGCACTCTAAGGAAAACATCCTTGAAGAGTGGCCAGCTCTCTTCAGCCCCATTCTCCCTAAAGACAGTGTTCCAGGGGACCTCAGCTACTAGGTCTTCATATAGCTTGAAGTTTGCTCTTCGGAAGTTCAGGGTCCTGACTTTGCTCTTTGCCAGGCCTGTATTCCTTGAGGTCACAAACTCAACCAGGGCGTGGTCACTGCAACCCAGACTGCCTTCAGTCTTGACCTCTTTAACGAGCTCTTCCACATTGGTGGGCACCAGGTCCAGTAAGGCTTCTTCTCTGGTTGGTTTGTCTAATACCTGGACCAGGAAGTTATCTTCAACATAGTCCAGAAATCTCCTGGATTGCTTACAGCCTGCTGTGTAGTTTTCCCAGCAGACATCCAGGTGGTTGGAGTCCCCCATTAGGATGAGGGCGTGCGAGCATAACACTTCTTGTAGTTGAAGCAAGAATGCCTCATCCACAGGCTCTACCCCTTAATCAGACAACCTGCAGTAGACCCCAACCACAAGCTGTCCTTTATTGGTGTTGTTCTTAAGTATCACCCAAAAGCTCTCAACTTGTTTGTGGCTACTTCTCAGAGGCATCTCTTCACAATCAATCCCTTACTTAATGTAGAGGGCAACACCCCCTCCCCTCCTTCCCTAACTCTTCTAAAGAGCTTGTAGCACTCTATTTCAGTGTTCCAGTTATGTGATCCATCCCACCACGCTTCCATGATAGCAATCATATTACATCTGTCTAATTGTGCCATGGTTTCCAACTCCTCCTGCTTGTTTCCCATTCTGTGTGCACTGGTGTAGAGGCACTTTAGCTACACTGTCGGTCTTATCACATTTACAGAGTCCTTCCTGATTGCATTGGGACAGTTCACAAGTATTTCCCTGTTGTTACTTAGAGTGATAATGTTCTCAGGTATGCTTTCTTCACTCAGAGGTGCATCCCCTTCCCCCACCACATCTAGTTTAAAGCCCTCCTAATAAGCCCAGCTAGCTTACTGCCCAGAACACTCTTGCCCCACCTGGTCAGGTGTGCCCCATCCTGCGCCAGCATGCCTAGTCTCTCAAAAGTGCATCTAAGGTTGTAGAATGCAAAAATTTGGGCATTGTTAGTGACCCTACCAAATGGTGTGCCCCGCTAGACCTGCTGTTCATGAACAGAGAAGGACTGGTGGGAGATGTGGTGGTAGGGAGTTGTCTTGGGCAGAGTGACCATGACATGGTAGAGTTCTCTATTCTTGGTGAAGTCAGGAGTGGTGTCAGTAAAACTGCTACCTTGGACTTCCAGAGAGCAGACTTCGAATTGTTCAGGACACTGGTAGGGAGGGTCCCTTGGGAGTCAGTCCTCAAGGACAGAGGGTTCCAGGAAGGCTGGATGCTCCTCAGGAAGGAAGTCTTAAAGGTGCAAGAGCAGGCTGTCCCCGTGTGCTGTAAGATGAGCCGTAGGGGAAGAAGAATGGCATGGCTGAACAGGGAACTTTTGCTATGTGTTCAGGAGAAAGAGTTTATGTCTGGTGGAAGAAGGGGCAGGCAACTCGGGGAGAGTACAAGGAAGTTGACAGCATATGCAGTGTAAAAATCAGGAAGGCCAAAGCCCAGCACGAGCTCAACCTGGCCACTACGATCAAGGATAACAAAAAAATGTTTTTATAAATATATTAATGGCAAGAGGAGGGCCAAAGAGAATCTCCATTCTTTACTGGACAAAGAGGGGAACATGACTACTGAGGATAAGGAAAAGGCTGAGGTTCTCAATGCCTTCTTTGCATCCATCTTTACTAGCCAGACCAGTTATCCTCAGGGTACTCAGCCTCCGAAGCTGGAGTTTGGGACAAGGAGCAGAAGAACCCTGACATAGTTCAGGTGGAAACTGAGACCTGCTACTCCGCCTTGACTGTCACAAGTCCATGGGGCCAGATGGGATCCACCTGAGGGTACTGAGGGAGCTGGCAGATGTCATTGGTGAGGGAACTGGGGTTGTTTAGTCTGGAGAAGAGAAGGCTCAGGGCAGACCTTTTTGATCTCTACAGCTACCTGAAAGGAAGTTGTGGGGAGCTGGGGGTCAGCTTCTTCTAACAGGTAACTAGCAACAGGGCAAGAGGGAATGGCCTCAAGTTGCACCAGTGTAAATTCAGGTTGGAAATTAGGAGAAATTTCTTCTTAGAAAGAGAAGACATTGGAACGTGTTGCCCAGGGAGGTGGTAGAGTCTCTGTCCCTGGGGGTGTTTAAGGAATGGTTGGACCTGGTGCTTAGGGACATGGTTTAGCGGGTGATATTGGTAGTAGGGTGATGGTTGGACCAGGTGATTTTGGCGGTCTTTTCCAACCTTAATGATTCTATGATTCTATGGCACTAGCCTCATAGCCAATCATTCACACGGTCCGTTTGTCTCCTTCTTTCTGGGTTCCAGTCACCATCTGGAAGGACAGAGAACAGTACTTGCGCTTCCAATTCCTTTAACATCTTTCCAAGGGACATAAAATCCTTTTTGATATTGTCACTGCATCGTCTGATCCTACGTGGAAAAAGTAGGAAGGGGTGGTAATCTTTGGTACCCACTACCCTTGGTAGCCTCTTTGTAATATTGCAAGTGTGGGCTCAACACAGGCAGCCTCTTTGGAGAGGTAGGTTGTCTGGAGGGCAAATGGGAGCCTCAGTGCCTCTCAGAGAGGAGCCTCCAATGACTACCACCATTCATGCCTTCATTTTGGCACTGGTTCTGATGCAGGTGGGAGACTGAGCCAACTTTGTGTGGCTGGCCTTTCTGAGTTCCCTGTGTTTGGCCTTTCAGAAGTCTTTGCTACTTCTCCCGGAGTCTCCTCTCTCCTGCACTAGAACATCCTATCTGTTGTGCAGGAGCACTTCAGGGGCAAGGGGGTGACTCCTTCTCCAGCTACGATCAGAGACAAGAATCTACTCTCCTTTGTCCTGTGAGTCTTTCAAATGTGTTCGTTCTGGGCTGCAATCTTGTTTACCTGCCCCTTGCCTGGACTTTAGGCAGAGCTGTTGCTCAGACTGTGTCAATGTAAAATACCATTTGTCAATCTCCCGTTCAGATTCCTGAATGCTGTGCTGTCTGGTGATCTCCACATGCAGCAGAGCCACCTCTTCGAAAAGCTCATCCAGCTGGGCACATTTGCACCCATGTCACCCACCTCTGCCTTCAGGACCTAGGGGGACTTCCAGACACTGGAGTTCCCTGGAACTGAGGGTCTGGGCAGCTCTGAAATCAGGACACACCCAACAGGAGGTCTGTTTGGGTGTAGGAATCTGCCTGGGGAATTTGTGGTCTCCTTGTCTGTGTTTCAGCCTCAGACTGGCGGGGTCGGCAGGTGGACACCTTTTCTGTTGCACTAGAAGGCCCTTCCTCTGCTGATCCCAGAACACAAAATGACCGACCCTGCTCCTTCCCTGTTTTCCCTGCTGCACCGCGCCCTGTTTGCCTGCTGCCTTGATCATAGCTGCTCATGCTTCCCAGGGGTGCTCCTGGCTCTGTCCAAGCTTCATCAGCCACAATTGCAAGGGCCGCCAGGTCCTGGCGGCTCCCTGGGCTGCCTCAAAGGGTCCTCGATGTAGGGAACCTCCTAAAGGCCTCGATCCCCCACTCCTCTTCAGAGCGTGTCTTCCCCAGAGCTTCCCCAGAGCTACAAGATCACCTTGGTGAGTCCTACTTAATCACTTTTAATCTTTATAGGTTTTTTTCCTTTTTGTAGTTTGAGTACTAATCCGTCTCACTATGCTTATAATGACAGAGAAATACTGACAATCCAAGCTTTCTTTTAGCTGCCAGCCTATTTTAGTCTCTTCCTGATTTTCATCAGTGACCATAAAATCAATGGTACTCCTAACTCATGAGAGAGTCAATGTAGAAACTCACATACCTCTTGCTATTATTATCTCTTTGAATGTCTCCAGAATTGTGTGTGCTACTTTGGCCCTGCTTTTTATCTATCTATCTATCTATCTATCTATCTATCTATTTATTTTGTAGTTACATTTAGGTTTTCCTACAAATATCTGTCTGAAACAGGTAGTGAAGAAAGGTTATCTAGTTAGCTAACTGAAAATATACTATGATATTTGGTATTAAATATTGGCATCCTAATAGGAAACAGAACTATAGTAACCAAAATATTCCTGTCAAAGTAAGATGTCACAAAAGATTTATGGGAGGGAAAAGACTCATGCTTGATTAGCAGATAAATTTTTAGATAAGTAGTGATGGGAAAACGTCAACGTTTAAAATGTAGAACTGCACGGAACTTATGTATCCTCCAAATTTGTAGAATGCAGCAGAATCAAGCAATTCTACATTGTTTTATTTAGCTGTTATAATTATAGAAAAAAAAAAATTGAACCAAATACGATGTGATCTTTTTGTGGAATATAAGACTTCTGGTAAAAGAAAAATACCATACTGTAGAATATATGGGATGCAAATAGAAATTTTCTTTTTTATTTTTCAAGGCCTAAAGATTTGAAATTTGTTTGTGCTAGAAAAGATAAGCTGGTAAACTAATGCAGAAAAATCTTATAGTCTTTTGAAAGAACTAGCCCTTGGGGTAGCCTGAAGATTGTTGAGCTGGAAGCTAATTGGTGAAACACTTGCTGTCTGTCAGGGAGGCATAAACAGTAAAGATGAATTGGTTTAAAATGACACTATCTTGATAGAATATCTTTGTCAGATTTTCTGCTACTTCTTTTCCCCTCAAGTCCCTGAAATCCTAATTCTGTGGTTCTTTCTTTATTCTGGGGTCAAAAAACAAAACAGCAACAACAACAACAAAAAAACCAACAGCAACAGCAAAGATGCCTTTCTGTAGTATTTTCCTACTGGATGCTATTGCTGTGTTTGCTTGCATGTGTATACATAAATTATTTATTTGTCTTAGACAAAATTAAAAAAAAAATAAAAATTATACATGAAAGATATTCTCTCTTGCACTTAGCATATGTACATCTATATACAATTTCATTATTTCTGCAACAGCAAGATGACTGATTTTTAAATGAGATATATTAATTGGAGAACTTGTTCCAGTGAAAAAATATACCTCTGAAATCTTTCAAATACTTTATAGATTTTGAACTGGTTAAACAGGAGAGATAGAGACTTCTACAGTTAAATGATGAAACAAAAGAGAAACTAAGGAACAACATTATTTTAACTAATAATAATAAATTAATGAAAATTCATTACAAGAGGCATTCAAATTGCATTACCTCTCTGATCCTAGAAACCTGACTGTGTCCAGATGTATGCATTATGGTACAAATAGTATATATATAAAACAAAGTTATGTATGTCTTTTATGACAAAAATACTTATTTTTGCACTTTAGACTTCAATGAAAGTGAAAATCATAACATTTAGAATTTACATGTAGAATTAACATGTAGAATTTACAGTAGCACTACAACAATTTTACAGACTCAGGTTATAAACTCCTGGAATTATTATTTCCCACTGGCTACATTAATGAATTGGAGGGGACGGAGACAAATTTTTATAGTAAGAGGAGTTAATATTCAAACTTGAGCATTTATCTCTCACCAGTAAGGATGTGATACAGATGAGATCTTCCAGAATTTCCTTTTCTTGCAATTTGACAAAACACTAATGCTGTTTACTAGGGCTATATTTAAACTCTGTAAATCCTCAATAAAAATTACCACAGTTGAATCTTAGTGTTTATTAAATATGGTGTCTACTCTAATTTTCCCTACTTATTATACCAATGGATACAAAAAAAAAAAAAAACACAACACGTGGTAGATTATTAGTTACATGCATAAATGAAGGAGAAAATAAAGGAAAATACAATAATCTTAGCATAGCATAGATGGTATGAAAAATTAAGACATCAATGACATTTTGTTTATCACTATACATTATGCTAAATGTCTGCATCCAAATCCATCTGTAAAGCTAACAAAACTAATACGCATTCAGCTGTTCCCATTAGATCAACAGAAATCTGTTCATCTTCCATCCAGTTGTTCATTTAAAATATGTTAGTAAATCTAAATGTGATTTAATGTTAGGAAGAAAATGAATGATTGTAGAGAAGAAATATGTACCTCAGAATCATAGAATAAAAATGGAGAGGAGCAACAGTGAAGGGTTATACTTACATTCATAAACACTTCACATTGCGTTTTAGGAATAAATTTAAACTATTCACATTATAAAAACAAAATAAATTTGTGTGATGGCAATTAATCATACATATATGTCTTATTTTGTGTTATAGAACTAATATTGTAACTACAACGCTTATCAATAAAAATTAGCATGAGGGATTCATTAGAGATATCAGAGATATCAGAGCATGAAGAAACAAGCTGAAAAATCCTTATTTCTCGGCAGTGTCCCTGATACTCTCAATTTTATCAGGGCAACATGACTTGTCTGGAGGCAATGAGTTCTTAGGCTTTCAGAAAGCCTAAGAAACTTTTGAATGTTCTTTCACTGAAGTTCTGACACAATTACTGAGACTTGGTGGGACAGCTGTCATGAGTGGAATGTGGCCATGGACAGCTTTGGGCTTTTTAGGAAGGACAGGCCAGGAAGGCGAGGTACTCGTAAAGTTGCTCTTTACGTGAGTGAGCATCTGAAATGTATGCAGCTCTGCATAGGGGAGGACAAAGTGCGAATCGAGAGCCTATGGGTGAGGATTAAAGGACAAGCCAACAGGGGTGACATCATGGTGGGTGTTTGCTACAGGCCACTGGATCAGGAAGAGGAAGTGGATGAGGCCTTCTACAGGCAGCTGCAAGTTGCCTCCCATTCGCAGGCCCTGGTTCTTATGGGGGACTTTAACCACCCCCATATTTGCTGGGAAGACAACACAGCTGAAAACAAACAGTCCAGGTTATTGCAGAATACTGTGGATACTGGTACTAACAAACAGAGATGGTCTAGTTGGAAACATGAAGGTTGAGGACAGTCTCAGCTGCAGTGAACACGAGATGTTGGAGTTCAAGATCCTGCAAGGAGGAAGCAGGGCAAAAAGTAGGCTGGATTTCAAGAGAGTTAACTTGGACATCTTCAGGGACCTAATTGGAGGAATCCCCTGGGCCAGGGCCTTAGAGGGAAAGGGGGTCCAGGAGAGTTGGCTAATATTCAAGCACCACTTCCTCCAAGTTCAGGATTGGTGCATCCCTACAAGAAAGAAGTCAAGCAAGGGGAGCAGGTGACATGTGTGGATGGGCAAGGATCTTTTGGGAAAACTTAAACGGAAGAAGAAAGCATACATGATGTGGAAGAAGAGACAGACCACTTAGGTGGAATATAGGAACATTGTCAGACAATGCAGGGAAGCAATGAGGAAGGCCAAGGCCCAGTTAGAATTAAATTTAGCAAGAGACATCAAGGATTACAAGAAGGGCTTCTTCAAAAACATCATCAGCAAAAGAAAGACTAAGGAAAATGTGGGTGTGCTGCTAAATGACGTGGGTGCCTTGGTGACGGCAGATACAGAGAAGGCAGAGTTACTGAATGCCTTCTTTGCTTCAGTCTTCACTGCTGAAGCTGGCACCCATGCACTACTGAGCTTGGAAATGGGAGAAAACCTGGAGAGAGGAAGTCTTTCTCCTGGTTGAAGAGGATTGGGTTAGAGGTTATTTAGGCAAGCTAAACACCCACAAATCTGTGGACCCTGATGGAATGCGCTTGACGGTGCTGAGGGAACTGTTGGGTGTTATTGCTAAGCCACTCTCTATAATCTTTGAAAGGTCTTGGAGAACAGGAGAGGTGCCTGAGGACTGGAAGAAAGCCAACATCACTCTGGTCTTCAAGAAGGGAAGAAAGAAGACGCAGGAAAATACAGGCCAGTCAGCCTCACCTCTGTCCCTGGAAAGGCAATGGAGCAGCTCATCCTTGAGGTCATCTCTAAGCACGTGGAGGAAAAGAAGGAGATCAGGAAGCAGTCAATAAGGATTCATCAAGGGGAAGTCATGTTTAACCAACCTGACTTTTATGATGAGATGACCGCCTGGATGGATGAGGGGAGAGCAGTGGAGGCTGTCTACCTTGACTTCAGCAAGGCTTTTGACATTGTCTCCCATAACACCCTCCTGAACAAACTCCAGAATTGTGGGATCCATGAGTGGACAGTGGGGTGAATCAAGAACGGGCTGGATGGCAGAGCTCGGAGGGTTGTGCTCAACAGTGCCGAGTTACTTGGAGGCCTGTGGCTAGTGGTGTCCTCCAGGGGTCAGTATTGGGTCCAGTACTATTCAATTTATTCATCAATAACCTGGATGAAGGGACAGAGTGCACCCTCAGCAAGTTTGCGAATGATACAAAGATTGGCAGAGTGGCTGACATACCAGAGGCCTGTGCGGCCAGCCATTCAGAGGGAACTCAACAGGCTGGAGGGTCGGGCCAAGAGAAACCTCATGAGGTTCAGCAAGGGCAAGTGTAGGGTCCTGCACCTGGGGAGGAACAACCCCAGGCACCAGTACAGGTTGGGAGCTGACCTGTTGGAGATCAGCTTGGTGGAGAAGGACCTGGGCGTCATGGTGGACAACAAGTTAACCATGAGCCATCAGTGTGTCCTTGTGGACAAGAAGACCAATGGGATTCTAGCCTGCATCAGGAGGAGTGTGGACAGCCGGTCAAGAGAGGTGATCCACCCATTCTACTCAGCTCTGGGGAGGCCACACCTGGAATATAGTGTCCAGTTCTGGGCTCCCCAGTACAAGAGGAATGTAGAACTTCTAGAGAGGGTCCAGTGTAGAGCCATGAAGATGATTAAGGGATTGGAGCTTCTGTCTTATGAGGAAAGACTAAGTGAGATGGGTCTTTTTAGCCTAGTGAAGAGGAGATTGAGAGGGGATCTTATCAACCTCTATAAATACCTGAGGGGACAGTGTAAAGAGGATGGGACCAAACTCTTCCCAGTGGTGGCCAGTGATAGGATAGGGGGTAATTGAATGACAGGAGGTTTCGTTGCCATATGAGGAAGAACTTATTTATAGTTCAGGTGACAGAGCACTGGAACAGGCTGCCCAGAGAGGTCGTGGAGTCCCCTTTGGAGATGTTCAAAACCCACCTGGATGTGAGCATGCTCTAGGTGACCCTGCTTGAGCAAGGGGTTTGGACCAGATGATCTCTGGAGGTCCCTTGCAACCTCAGTCATTCTGTGATTCTGTGATTCCCTGTGTCTCCTCAGATTCATTTAGGGAAATGGAGATGAACCTGAGGAACCCATGATCTGAAGTATGAAGGGCTATTTGGGATCAGGCTAACATATATATAGCATGGTATTCCTATACTCCATTTCCACAGTGTATTCACAGAATTAGTATTCAATTACTGGAAAATCTTATAGTTCTGCTTCCTGAAAAAGAAACAGGAAAGAAACACCTTGGATGTCAGCACAAGTTTCAGATAATACAAAGTATTTAGATGTTGGGTGTTGAGTGTGTATGATGTCTGAAAAATTCTTCAGTCAGTGTCTGACCCCTGATTCAGTAAAAGTATCTTTTTATTCCTCCTGCAATGCTGGTCCAGTGAGCAGAAACTTCAGGCGATGCCTCATATAGAATTCTTATTCTGTCAAGGCAACGTTTATTCTGGGTAACCCAGCTAGCCTTCAAGGTGCCTGTTAGCTTCCCCAGAATAAAGCCTGCAGTTTGTATTCCCTTTGCAAGTTCTGCGAGGGGGCTAACATGTCTCTGAACTCAGAATCACTTCCCCCTTCTCAGCAAACTGTTCATATGTTTAATTCTGTCAGTACAGTTACTAAAATATGTTAGTCCAACCACTTTGTATAATTGCCAAACAATAAAGCTTCAGGTATTTTGACCAGTGAATTGTTTTTTTATGGTACTAAGATACAGCAAGGAAAATACTATCTAAGTCTGTGTAAAAATATCAAGGCAAATGCTAGATATGAAATCCAAGACAGTGAGTTGCAGTTAGCAGAAGCAGATCTACAGAAGGCTTAATTACATACCCTTGCTATATTGCAGACCAGCTACATGGCATACTAGTGAGAAGATTTTCTAGTTTTCCTGATTCTGGATTATCCTTTTCCATGTCACATCTATAGGCAAACCTGCACTCTGTTTTAATCCAGTGAGAAGATTTGCAGATGCTTTCTCACCTGTGAGCTGATTCAGGTGAGGGAGTAATTTCATAGAATCATAGAATCATTAAGGTTGGAAAAGACCTCCAAGATCATCTGGTCCAACCAACTCCATACCACCACTATCAACCACTAAACCATGTCCCTATATACCACATCCAACCTTTCCTTAAACATTCCCAGGGACAGTGACTCCACCACCTCCCTGGGCAACACGTTCCAATGCCTGACTACTCTTTCTGACAAGAAATTTGTCCTAATTTCCAACCTGAATTTACACTGGTGCAACTTGAGGCCATTGCCTCTAGTCCTATCACTAGTTACCTGTTAGAAGAGGCTGAACCCCAGCTCCCAACAACTTCCTTCACAACAACCTCAGTTCCCTAAGCCGCTCCTCATAAGTCTTGTGTTCCAGATCCTTCACCAGCTGCCTAGCCCTTCTTTGAACACACCCCAGGGCCTCGTATGTCCTTCTTGTACTGAGGGGCCCAAAACAACCCAGTGTTCGAGGTACAGTTTCACCAGAGCTGACTACAGGGGAATGGTCACCTCCCTGATCCTGCTGGCCACACTATTCCTGATAGAAGCCAGGATGCCGTTGGCCTTCTTGGCCACCTGGGCACACTGCCGGCTCATGTTCAGGCAAGCGTCCATCAGCACCCCCAGATCCTTTTCCCCTGCACAGCTTTCGAGCCACTCTGCCCCAAGCCAGTGGTGTTGCATAGGGTCATTGTGACCAAAATGCAGGACCCAGCATTTAGCTATGTTGAACCTCATCCCATTGGCCTCTGCCCATCAACCCAGCCTGTCCATGTCCCTATGCAGGGCCTTCTTACCCTCCAGCAGATTGACATTTCCCCCCCAACTTGGTGTCATCTGCAAACTTACTGAGGGTGCACTCAATTCCCTCACCCAAGTCATCAATGAAGATATTAAAAAGGATGGAACCCAACACCGACCCTGGGGAACACTACTCGTGACCGGTCGCCAGCTGGATTTCACTCCGTTCACCACTACTCTCTTGGCCCAGCTGTCCAGCCATTTTTTAACCCAGCAGAGTATACGTTTCCAAGCCATGGGCTGCCACCTTCTTTAGGAGAATACTGTGGGAGACCATATCAAAGGCTTTGCTGAAGTCTAGGTAGACTACATCAACAGCCTTTCCCTTACCAACAAGGCGGGTCACGCGGTCATTCAAGGAGATGAGATTGGTCAGGAAGGACTTGCCTTTCATGAACCCATGCTGGCTGGGCCTGATCCCTTGTTTGTCTTGCATATGCTGCATGATTGCTCTCAAGATGATCTGTTCCATAACCTTCACTGGCACTGAGGTTAAGCTGACAGGCCTGTAGTTCCCCGGGTCCTCCTTATGACGCCCTCTTATAGATGGGCGTCACATTAGCAAGTCTCCAGTCATCTGGGACCTCTCTGGTTAACCATGACTGCTGATAGATGATGGAAAGCGGCTCAATAATCACATCCGCCAACTCCCTCAGCTCCTTCAGGTGGATCCCATCTGGCCTCATGGACTTGTGACAGTCCAGGAGAAGCAGCAGGTCTCCAACTATTTCCACTTGAATCGTGGAGGGGTTTATTCTGCTCCCCATCCGAGACTTGCGTGTTAGGAGGCCGAGTACCCTGAGGATAAGTGGTCTGTCTAGTAAAGACAGATGCAAAGAAGGTATTGAGAATCTCAGCCTTTCCTTATCCTCACTAGTCATTAACAATTTGGTTGCATTACAGCTTAACCAAGTGCCTTTCTGTATTTTCAATTTGACAAAAGAGACACAGTCAGAAAATGACCAAAGCTGACAGTCATCTCTAGAGATCATGTACTTCAAACTGCTGCTCAAAGCAGGATCACCTGAACAGGTTGCTCAGGTACATGTCCTGCCCAAGCGTGGATGACCTAGAATGCCTCCAACCATTTCTGGGTTTATCCATGTGTATATTGCAGGATTTATTTTGAGTCAGAACACAGTGTGATCTAAAATCTCACTGCAAGCTCACTGCAATGTTTGGAAAGCAAATATTTTATCAAGTAGTTCTGCTATCACAGTCTGAAATTAATGCTGATAGCATTGGTTATACACACAGACAATGCTCTGCACACTACTTAAACTTTCTAATTAATGACTTCCTATTTCCCTCAGACATAACTTATTTCAGTTAGCCTCACAACGATAATATATTAGCGTACTAGTGCTGGCACCAAACACACACCATGTTAAACATAAATTACTAAAAGATGCTCTCATAAATAAGGGAATTCAGGCTCTAGCACTGTCAGTTTCTTTCTGCTCTTCAATTAAATAACATTTTTTCAAGGGCTTAATGCATCATGATTAATTAATGATAATTTTTACAGTTCTGATGTCTTCAAATTAAAAAAAAATAAAAATGAACAAAACAACACTAGTTTGCTAGCACTTAAAAGTTAGTGGTTGTATTGTTTCATATCCCACCACCCAAAAGGGAATATATTCTTATCCTTTCATACCTACTGTTGCTTAATAGCTTCTCCCTGCACATCAGTAAAGCACAGAGAAGTCATATGGTCTGTGTAGCAGAAAAAATTGAAACTTCTATCAGACAACAAATGACAAAATCCCCAGAGAAGCTATTGTGTGGGTAGGGTTTCTTGTTTGTTTGTTTTCTTTAATTTTAATTGATAGACCTAAGTACTAGCAACAGTGTTTGGAATATTTAGTTTCTTACCAAATATCTTACCTGTATACTTACAGGTAGAATTTTCAAATGAGGAAAGAATTGTGAAGTAAATCAGACTCATCTTAGTTAACCTGAGATCTTCTCATCAAACCGTGTTCTAATAAATGTTTTAAAAGCACCACTAGGAAAATTGGATGATAAATAATATTAGAAGTTTCATTCACGTGTTCTGGCATATACAGATAAATAAAAGCTTCACTGGCTCTCAGAGATGTGGTTATAAAGAATATATGGAGGAGAGAGGAGTGGAAAGAATAGTGAGACTGCAAGAATTGCCAAAATAGTTCCAGGGGAGGTGGAATGTTAACAATTTAAATCATTGCTTTTGAGATGGGAATTTAACATTTCCTTCTGTGATGGTGTATTGTTTTTTGTTTGTTTGTTTGTTTGTTTTTGCTATGTGGTGTTCATTCCACAGTGGAATGCAGTTCAAAAGACTGGAATTACTCTTGGTTATTCACATCAGTCACAGAGGAAAGGTTTTATCTCATGCCCTAGAGAAGGCTAGGCAGTGCTTGGATAATACTTCACTGTGTCAGTAATCCCACTGACATGAAGTAGGAATAACGACAGAGGTAGAGTGACCAGAGATACAGTGGATGTTGGTATTTGAAATGAAGTATTAGAGCACTTTTATTCTTTGCTCACTTGGGTGCTAGATTAGAAACACAGTAATTTCTATATTTGCAACTATATTTGCAACTATATACCACCATCTTTGTGACTGAAAACAATTAGTGGCATATACAGAAAGATAACCCATTCCATTTGATTTTTTATTTATTTATTTATTTTTGGTCAAGCTGATATGGATTTTGAGCAGATAAAAGCTAGTTTCTCAAAAGAAGTTGTCACAAATGTTTCTGTGGCATATCTTGCTTTCCTGCAGTTACAAATAGCCCTGAACTTGAAAGAATTTTTGTGGCATTTATTTGACAGGCAAAGAGAATGGAATTCAGGTGTTTTGTAAGCCAGGTGTTACAAGTCTTTTCCTGTAATGTCAGATTTTACAGTGAGTCCCTTGATGCTATGAAGCTTCAAAATCGGCACAGGAAGAAAGAGAAGGCAAAATAGGAAGCTAGGAGTGCAGTCTGCTGTCATAGTGTTCTGTTGTGCAAGATCCAGCTAGCAAATATGACATAGAATAGTTTAGCTTTCTGGAAGAACACGTGACATGAAGTGCACAGGCTTCATTCTTTTATTCTTTTTATTTTTTTCTTCATTATCCATTCCTGTTTTTGAATTTCCAAAATGTCTGTATGAGCACATATATTTATGTTTCATTCTGCTTACATATGTTTACTTTCCATTTTCATAAACTTAAAGAATAAGGTAGGTTGGAAGGGATGTCTAGAAGTCATCTAGTCCAACACCTCGATCAAAGAAAGATAAACTTTGAATTTAGATTCAACATGGAAGCTAGATTAGGTAGCTTGTGACTTTACTATGGGTAAATTTATTTTACGGGCTATCTATATAGCTTTACTGACTAACAGCCTGTATGCATTTATTCTGATCAAATAATAGCCGTACCAGTTCATTGGAATAGTACGTTTTCTGTTGACTTCACAAATAAATTATTGTTCAAGGTACCATTACTGGGCACCCTAGAGCTCTGAACAACACATCTTTCTTTTCATCTGTTTACAGACTTCTTCCTAACATTTAGCCATCATTCTTAGGATAGAACTCTGTAGCTAATGTTTTTGAGAATTAACCAACACTATTTTTCCCAGCTTATATTGTATGAATATGTCTGAGAGATCGTGGTACTGCCATTGCCCCCAAAAATCCAGGTTAATCCATGAAAGATTTCAATTATTTTAGATTAAGCTTGTGAGAACAATAGAATAGAATGCTTCAGATAAAATTTGTCTCTGTCTTGAATAATTTTGCAAAAAAAAATATGTTTTATTGTTGTTGCTTGTTTTCTGTTTGCTTGTTTCACTGTTATGAGAAGAGTTGACCCTTTCCTTTACATGCAACATGGGAATAGTATCATGTTAATCATGTTATTAGACTACCTGTCACAGGAGAAAATCATTCTCAGGGTGAAGAAGTGTCTGTCCTACCTGGAGATTACATAGTGTGGTACTAGAATTACTGCATCCAATGCAGTATCTATACAAAGAATCACATCTCCAAATACTGTGGTTTCTAAAAGGAATTCTATCTTGTATGGAAGCATAGGAGGCCTTGGGCAAAATTATAACTGACCTTCAATGTCATTTTCTCTGTATCACAGTCCTAAACCTCACAAATACCAAACAGTTCATCATTAATATTCTCATTATCATCTTTGCTAAAATTTGTACACTTTCCTATTGACACTGTTTGGAGAACTATCTGTGTACAGTCTTACGTTATGATAGATGACTGAAAGATAGGTTGAAAACAAACAAACAAACAAACTTATAATGTCTTAAAGCTTATTTTTGGGTGCCCCAGTAAATAAATAGAGATTTACAAAGTCTTTCTTAAATTGTGTTTGAAAAAGTAGGTTGCTGACTAGCTTAAGATTGCTTATGAAGTTGAAAATCCAGAGAAGCTGTTAAAGTTCACAACATCACACTTTTGATGAAATAGTTTGAGTGATTAAAAATCTGTGTCAGTCATTATAATCTATTTTGCTTTTATCCACTTGTTTAATTTTATGTTTTCCATTTCGTTTCAACTTTCCAAATCACCAACTGTGCTACAGATTGCCTATTTATTCATTCACTGGATTTTTTTTTTCCTAGTTCACTGGAACCACTTTCTCAAAAGAGCATAATTCTAAAGATTTGAAAGGTGTTCTTTGGACAGGAAGGCAAACCTAAAGGGACGGGGGGGGTGGAGAGGCAGTCACTGATCTCTTCTCTCTGGTTACCAGCAACAGGATCCAAGGGAACAGCATGGAGCTGGGACTGGGTGGGTCAGGCTGGGTGTTAGGAAAAGGTTCATCACCGAGAGGGTGGTTGGGCACTGGAACAGGCTCCCCAAGGTCATGGCACTGAGCCAGCCGGAGTTCAAAAAGCATTTGGGCAATGCTCTCAGACACATGGTCTGATTTTTTTGGGTGGTCCTTTGGGGACCCAGGAGTTGGACTTGATGATCCCTGTGGATCCCTTCCAACTTGGATATTCTATGATAAAAAATAGTTATTATTGCAAATTTAGAAATGTGTATATTTAAGATTATGTGAATTCCCTGTCATCACATCAGTGATGTCATCACATCACTTTTTACTTTTAAAAAATTATTCAGAATTTCAAAGAGAATTAATTAATTAAAATGAAATAGTTATATTGCATTAATTATAATGTAGTCCTGAATCAGTTACTTATTCTGAATACATACTTGCATTACAGTCAGACTGAGTCTGCTTATTTTTAATAAATATTTTATATCAAGAAAAAAATATTTTCAGTTGTTGGATATGCAGTATACTAAAACCATAAAAGTAATCACTAATAAATATGTTGTTGTATTAATTTCCAGAGATATGTGTTATGGATTCTGTTTCTAGTATATTGAGTTAAATATTCCATAATAGCTATTTCTTCATTGTAACAATAATGTTTAATTCAGCAATTTCATTTCTTATATCCCTCCCCACGAGGAAAGAAAACTAAATAAAATAAAGATAACATAATTAGTTTCTTCTAAATACATACAGGTTGAATTTAATTCTGAGTTAGGAAGCCAGTTTCTTTCCTTTATAAAATTAACAAAGATGTATTTATCTCTTATTTCTTATTTCCTGATTTAACATCAAACAACGCCAATCTCTGGATGGAAAGGGTTTAATAGAAGGAAATTAAACAAGAATCACTAAATACATATTGAACTTTTCTGTTTAATACATCCTTATGTACTTATTGATAGAAATTTTGAATATTTTTTAAAAAAAATCCATCCTCTACCCCCTGTACACATTCCTTGAATTATTTTTGAATATGAAGTTGATACATGAATATAACCCTGTAAACTAAAAGGACTGAAAAAGAGGACCAGCTGCTCTTTAAAAGAAAGTAACTAGTAACTGGCCTCCAACTGGATTTGACTCCATTCACCACAACTCTTTGGGCCCGGCCATCCAGCCAGTTTTTAACCCAATGAAGCATATGCCAGTCCAAGCCACGAGCAGCCAGTTTCTTGAGGAGAATGTTGTGGGAAATGGTGTCAAAAGCCTTACTGAAGTCAAGGTAGATCACATCCACAGCCTTCCCCTCATCCACCAGGCGCGTCACTTGGTCATAGAAGGAGATCAGGTTCGTGAAGCAGGACCTACCTTTCATAAACGCATGCTGACTGGGCCTGATTGCCTGGTTGCCCTTCAAGTGCCTCGTGACGACATTCAAGATAATCTGCTCCATGAGCTTCCCTGGCACTGAGGTCAAACTAACAGGCCTATAGTTCCCCGGGTCTACCCTCCGGCCCTTCTTGTAGATGGGCGTCACATTTGCTAGCCGCCAGTCGACTGGGACCTCTCCTGATAGCCAGGACTGCCAATAAATGATGGAAAGCGGCTTGGCCAGCTCCTCCGCCAGTTCGCTCAGTACCCTCGGGTGGATCCCATCCGGCCCCATCGACTTGCGTACATCCAAGTGCTGTAGCAGGTCGCCAACCATTTCCTTGTGGATAGTGAGGGCCACATCCTGCTCCCCATTCCCTTCCACCAGCTCAGGGTACCGGGTATCCAGAGAACAACTGGTCTTGCCGCTAAAGACTGAGGCAAAGAAGGCATTGAGTACCTCAGCCTTTTCCTCATCTTTTGTAACTAAGTTTCCCCCGCATCCAGTAAAGGATGGAGATTCTCCTTAGTCCTCATTTTTGTGTTGATGTATTTGTAAAAACATTTTTTGTTATTTTTAATGGCAGTAGCCAGATTGAGCTCCAGATGAGCTTTGGCCTTTCTAATTTTCTCCCTGCACAGCCTTGCAACATCCTTATAGTCCTCTTGAGTAGCCCGCCCTCTTTTCCAAAGATTATAAACCCTCCTTTTTCTCCTAAGCTCGAGCCACAACTTTCTGTTCAGCCAGGCCGGTCTAGTTCCGCGCCGGCTTGTCTTTGGGCATGTGGGGACAGACCGCTCCTGAGCCATTAAGATTTCCTTCTTGAAGAGTGCCCAGCCTTCCTGGACTCCTCTGCCCTTCAGAACCTCCTCCCAAGGGACTCTGCCAACCACTGTCCTGAACAGCTCAAAGTCAGCCCTCCGGAAGTCCAAGACAGCGGTTTTACTGGTCCCCTTCCTGACTTCGCCAAGAATAGAGAACTGAACCATTTCGTGATCACTCTGCCCAAGACAGCTCTCGACCACCACATCTCCCACCAGTCCGTCACTGTTTGTGAACAGAAGGTCTAGCGGGGCACCTCCCCTGGTAGGCTCTCTAACCAGCTGCATCAGGAAGCTATCTTCCACGCTCTCCAGAAACCTCTTAGACTGCTTTCTTTGGGCTGTGTTGTGCTTCCAGGATATGTCTGGGTGCTTCCAGGATATGTCTGGGGATATGTCTGAGGATATGTCTATCTATCTTCCAAGATATGTCTGTCTTATTTGTTTATTTATTTTGTCAATTTCGTTTTGTACTAGCTATAGCATTTTCTAAATGTTATTTCATTGATTTAAAAAAAAATCTCCTTAAGGAGAATTTAAACTGAAATTATTTATGTATTTTAATATGGTAGTCTTGAATTCAATAGATATTCTGTGAAACGTAGTTCATACAAAAATTTATACTACAATATTTAAATTAGATTTTTGCTTTACTTAAGCAAAATCTAAAGCTCAAATAGCCCCAAAGTTCATCTCAGGAAATAATTTTGCAATCTACTTTTTAGATATTTTTAATGGTTCTTGTACGCTGAATTTTGTATTATCAGTGTTTACTCAGAAATAGCAAAACAAAAAATGTTGGTGTTTGACCAAAGATGATTAACTTGGTAAACTTCTATTAAATGTTGTAGGTACCAAAGTGATTCTGAGATACCTGAATTTAAAACTGTGTTGCTTGACACCTTTCCGTTTTTTTCCTCTGTTAAATGAAGTTTTTCAGTTTCCATACATTCTGTGTGTTGCTGTATCTGGCCAGATTTTGACAGGTCATTCAGCTTAGCACCCAGAGCATACCTGTGCCCAACATCAACTCTGAAGCTGGGCTCCAGATGTAGGGCTCTGCAGGATTAAAACCCTTGATTGTTGTCAGACCATGCTTAACATACCTCATAAAATACAGTGATGACCAGAGCTTACTTTTCTGAAAAGCTGGGTCATAAAGGAAACGATGGCTTTCCTTCCCACTGAACAGCTAATGTTTATATCATTTATCCAGAAAATGTAAAATATGAATTTTTCTCAAATGAGTTTCTGTATGAGTTTTTCTTTCTGCCAGAGAACCAACCCTAATCATTCCCTGTGAGAGAAAGAGAAGGGTCAGCAAATTCTCTGCCTCTCTTAAGCTGTGCAGCAAGGCCCCCATAAATAAACAAAATAGAACACACTGGAGAGTGAAACAGATGCAGTATAACAAGGGGAGAGCTCTGCTTACGCTTTTATCACTGCTTCTTTTTTACATCCAATGATTAAATAATAATAATAAAATCATGTACAATTTTATCTTTGAGACTACAGTGTCTTGAATTCTCTGTTATCTCTTCTTCCAGCCCCATGAATCCTTCCTCCTTTCTTGACTGTAGCCCAGTGAGTCGGACCTCTTCTGATTGCTGGGCAAGCTTCCTTATGCTTGTCAACTTTCTGCAAGGTACTTGTTACTGGCCAGCTGAAAGAGCTCTATACCCATATGACTTTTGATAATCTCTTCTTCTCTACACAGGACACATAACAGAGATCCGGGGAGTTCTATATATGGTAAGTGTCTGGGAGACATAAGCCATTATAATATATATATATATATTTAATTATATATTCTTTGAATATCTGGCATCAAGTTTCAAGGTGCAGGTTTAAGAAACTGTACTGGGTCTGGCTGGGAGGCTAACTTTCCTTGCTGCAGCCCATACAGTGCTGTGCTCTGCACTTGTAGCTGGAACAGCACTGGTATCACACCAGTTTTGTGTCTACTGCTGAGCAGTGCTTGCACAGGAACAGGACTCCCTCCAACCTGCCCCCCCTCCCCCTCCCCCAAGCCAGCAGGCTGAGGGTAGGCAAGAGGTGGGGAGGGGACATCACCAGGGTAGCTGACCTAAACCAACCACAGGCATATTCCATACCATGTGGTGTCACACTCAGCAATAAAATGTGGGAAAGGGGAAGGGGGTGGTGGTGGGGTGTGTGTTCTCATTATGAAGACGTCTGTCCTCCCAAACAATTGCTATGCATATTGAGCCCCTGCTTTCCAGGATGTGGCTGAACATCATGAAAACATACATAAAATCACAAACTTTCCGTGTAAGCTTCTGTGTAAGTGAAGAGTTGAGAGGTCAAGATCAGAGGGGAAGATTAGCACATAGGGTTAGAATATATCAGATTTGCAGTCATTAGATGAAGGTAATAAAGTAACCAAAATGTAACATTTTGAGTACATTGCATGGAGTTTTACACATTTTTAGTTGCATGTGGACAAATAGCATTTCTGTAAATGTTCTTTCCAATTCTTTTCAGCAGTAGGTGTTACTTCTAGAAACCTGTTTTTACACAACTGTCCAGCAAATCATGCTATTGACAGTAATGCTGAGACAATTAATAGTTTCAAGGAAACATGACAAAAAGCTCATTTCACATCAAAAATAATTAATGCTTACCTCAGCAAGGTAACAGTATGTGCTTTCCCCATCAGGAAAAATATTGATACTTCTTGGTATGTTTGCTTTGTGTTTAAGTGAACCACTGACATTGAGAACATGCAATGAGCTGCTCACCAAAAATAAATAAATAAATAAATAAATTGATTAATCTTAATTAAAAGATTAAGAATTTTCCCTGGATTGGCTTATTTGCTTTTTGCACCATGGTATTCCTAAGTGACACCACTGATCAGCTAGTGCTCTGTAGACACCTACCCATATGGCCAACTATAGAAAGTCTTATGATCGATCTCCCTGTACTCAGAGTTATTAGTGATATTTTATAGTTTTTAACCTATGGAATTTGCTGTAGGAAGAAAGTATTTATGTAAAGTTCATAGAAAAAGCAACTGTTTATATAACAAAGGAAAAAAAATCATCCTAAGAAATTAGTATTCCCTCACCATTGTCTGCAGACAGAATGGATTTGTAAGTGATTTTGTTGTCGTTATTTGTTTGTTTTCCTCCTAAATTTCTCTCTGACTAGTCATTCGGTATCATACAAAAAGACTTGTCTGAAGGACAGTAACTGGCATGAAAGCTCATATCAAATACGGAAAACGGAGTGATTGCCTCTCCCTGCCTCTGTCTGCTTCAGTTGAGTCAAAGCAACCTTATAGCAGGTGAATTCCAAGAGCACAGATGAACAAACTGATTCATGGTGTTTATCAGTCTCTTGAAAATAAAATGGACCTACTTAAATCATTCTTGCAAAGCAACAAGATGTGTCCAGACATGAAGCTTATTCTCTCATCAGGATTCCAACAGTGCCATCCAGCTTACCATCTGTTCTTCCCTCCGCCCCCCATCAGAATTTACATTTCTGCAAAGACAAGCAAAATTTAGCGATGTTACTCCTATGAGATGAAACCTAGATCAGAATACAGGATCTACATAACACCAAAGAACTGTTCATCTTAAGTGTAACAGGACACTAGAACACCTGTCTAGAAAGCTTAGAGCAGGCTAAGCTATTATCCTCCATTTTGAAGAAACATCCAGACCCCTGTAGTTATTCCCTGGTATGGCACCAGTTCCCATTTTCCTCAATATATAAGATGTGCCAGAAATGGGATGAGGCATAACTAAAACATTGTTATGTTTTAACATGCCCCATGACTATGAATCGTCACAGGGGTGTCTAATTCCTAAGTAACATGACCTGAGCAGCCAAACCACACCTCACAGGAAATGTGAGATGAAGCCAAATTTTCCCTGTTCCTTTTTTAGCACAGGAACGTTTTTACACAGACCTTCAGAATAAAACAGTGGGTCTTCTCAGAAGTTACAGGCTTAATATAATTGAATCTTTGTTTTGGAAGCTCTGTATTTTGGAAATGCTATGAATATTTTGTGTGAAAACTTGTTATGAAAGCTAGCTTTAGCTGTCTACACCAGTCTGGGTGCTGGTTAAGTACAAGCATTGATCATAGTTGCAGACATTGAGCCTTACCTGGTGAGCACTAGCTACAAAAAATCTAAAATATCTGTAAAGAAAGAGAAATGTCAACTAGATATTCTTCTGAAAGATTTTGGTTCTTAGGAATCTCAAAGTTTGGCAAAACCTTCCTTGCTTGAACAATTACAACTTCAAATCTTCCTTGTCTTAATTGTTAATATAAAGATTCTCATTCACAAGAAGTCTGGCATTAAAAATTTCCACAAAGATTTATTCCATTTTGGAAAACACACTCCCTCCTAATTGACTGTAAGAATAAAATTAGTAGTCTGTAAAAAGATAAGTCATTTTTTCAATCTTGATGAACAAACTATTTAAAAGCAGACAATTTTTTATTTTTTTTTTTTCCTTAGATGCTACCAGTATTTGTTATTGAAAATTTGGCAGGAACTGAGCTGGTCTCCTTTCCCCCTGAACAATTTTATTTTCATAATCTACCTGATAGTGAAAAATCCAATTACCTCATAGCTAAATTGCTTATTTATTAATTATTCCCCTTCCAGAAAAGGTTATTTGTTTACTTTATTTTTTTTCAGTTGTTAATGTTTAAGGATTTTGTTTGTTTGTTAGTTTGTTTATAGACAAGTTATCTTGTGGACAACTAGGAAAATAACAATCTCACATATTTTACTGCCTGGTTTCTAGTTATTACTGTTTCTTTTTTTCTGATATAGCTGTTTTACTGTTGAGTGAGAGCTTTCCAAATGCTTTCTCACTTAAAAACTGCCTGTTCTCTTTTGCCCTGGAAATGATTGGCTATTTTAATGACAAAGGCGACAGTATTTAGGTTTTCTTAACTTTTCCAGAAGTCTCTGGGGAAATGCCTTTCTGATTAGTTTACCTAACAGTATGCAGTGCTTTAAGGTTAAACCATAAAATATTTATTAATTTATCTAGTATTGGATACTGCAGGCAGTTAAATTGATTTTAGCTTTGTACCTTTTGTTGGTTTATTCCTGGCTTCATCCAGTAGTTGTTATTCAGGATCAGGTAAAATGTGTTACAATTGCTACATTTGAAAGGATGGTGGAACTGTCGACTCTAGCATGCACTTTCTTATAGTACATTTCTCTGAAAATTCCAGATGATTTGCAGTCGCTCACAATGTGAAAAACTGGCATAAAATCATAAACTGTCATACCTCCCTTTGTGGCAGTATATTATCATTACACTAGCAAATAAGGAACGATTCTGGAAATATATATTTTCAGAAGGTCTTGGAAAAGCCAACTTGTAAGAATTACTTTGAGATAACTTTATTTTTACTTTAGTACCTTAAGCCAGGACAACCTTGGGAATGGTAGTTTTTGAAAAGTGAGAGAAAACTGAGAGCACAGGACTCCTCACCACAGATGCATTGAGGTCTGTCAAACAGAAGGGTGGGTGGTTACTATGTATATGCATGAATATGCATGAGAGAAACAAGGGAGGAGAGAGGGATGGTCAGTTGTCTCTTTACCAGCTGTCCTTCTTTCCCATGGACCTTTTAGAGTGCTCTTTCTTGCACAAAGAAAGGCATTCATTTTGGGAACACGCATGTAATAAATGTATATTTTTTATCATCCCATGCAAGTGAAATAAAACAATTAATGATGCCAAATGATATACAGTTTTCTGAGTTGTGTCATGCGTACTGTGAATCACTTATTTACAAATGGCAATCAGTGGCTAGAAAAGCCCATAGTATATAATGGGACAACAAAATTATATCATTAGATGAATCTTAAGTATGGTTTCTAAGGCTTTCACTAAAATGACTCCTTTTACTGTGCAGGATTTTTAGCCTCCATACATTGCTTCATTTTTTTTTCATTGCTTTTTCATTGCTTATATTGCTTCATTATTTTCTCTTAAAATGTATGCTGATTGGATGGTCTTGAGTCCAAAATATTTTTTTTTTATTTTCTGATCATATTTTGAATACAATGACTTGTTTCAATCAGGCCAAATGATTTTCTGAATGTATGGATGGAAAGAAGAATGAATGAAATATTACTTAATGAAGTTCAGAATAGGTAAATTTATTATCTAGAGGTAAATGGATTATTGATAGTACCATAAAATCCTTATTTAACTCTTGCCACAAAGTTAAACAAAGAAAAAAAATTAAACAAAGATATTTTCTTTGTGATAGAAACAAGATCTAAAAGGATTAATCTGGAAAAATCCATCTTACATTTGCTTGTTTTGTTTTCACTCATAACATTTCCTATATTCCTTATAAGCAGCTTTCTGCTTCCTTTGCCTGTGTCTCTGCAATAAATAAACTACTAGCATAACAAGGAAATATTTAAATTCAAATACAATATGTATTGATTTCTTCTTAATTACCTAACAAAATTTTCTTAATATATTTAGTAAGACATTATCTCAGTATCTCAATTTTTTTTTCTGGATCCATGCTATCTCTTAAAACAGAATATTGTTTTTCATAGCACATGCCTTGTTCCAAATGGAAGTTTCCTTTTTCATTTTCTGCCACTAATTAATGTTATTCCATTTTAGAAACCTATTACTGTTTTAGCTCTGTGATTTTTTATTTTTATTTTTTTTTTTTCAATATTTTCTAAGAAACCTAAGGCCTAATAATTTCATTTGTCATATGGTGGAATTTGAGAGCTTTTCAACAAAGACGAACAATTTTTGTGGAGAAATTTTTAAGTAGGAGGAGAAATAAGACAATTTTTATAAGGTGATGGACATATTTGATCAGATGAACATTCTTCTTTTTATACTCCTTCCACTACTCTGTATAGTAGAATACTAAATTCCAGCTTACTAAAACTGCAGCAATCTTTAGGAAGGTCTCTGCTTTCTTAACATTTTTCAAAGTTTATTTCAAAAGCATATTAATATTCAGTACAGAAAAAAAATATAGCATATAGAAATAAATATTTTTCATAGTATATTAACCAAGTGGTTCTCCTATAAAACTTACTTATATGAATAATTGTTTGTCACCAGAAGATAGTACAGATAGGTATGCATAAAAAGTATGATAGATCTGATATGTATGTTATTAAAAAGCATTGATAAAGAACTATCATTTTACAGATATACAAACATACTTAACAGGCCTGTAGCTGTAAAGTTTTTGGAGATGTGGAGGGAAAGTAATGTTTTATATGTGCAGTTTTATATGTATATATTTGAATGACATGACCTGACAACTAATGGAATATAATAATTAGTTGGAAGAGTCCTATAAATATCACCTAATCCAACTAGTGGTCCCTGACCACTTCAGGGCTAACCAAAAGTTAAAACACATTATTTAAGGGAATTATCCAAGTGGTTCTCGAACAATGACAGGCATGAGACATCAACCGCCTCACTAGGAAGCTTGTTCCAGTGTTTGACCACCGTTATGGCTGTTCAGCCACTTCATCACCCATTGTAGTGTGAATCTGTTTATCTCTCAGTTGGACAATTTGTCCAGAAGGATGCTGTCAGGGACAGTATCAAAGACCTTACTGAAAACCTAAAAGAGTACATCCAGTCTTCCCTTCATCCATTAAGCGGGTGACCCTATCGTACAGAGATCAAATTACTAAGATAGAATTTGCTGTTCATGAACCCATGTTGAATATGCATGATAAAAGGTTTGTTCTTTAAATGTATTTCCATGTTGGACAGGATAATCTTATCCATATTTTTTTCCAGGTACTGATGTAAACCTAGCAGGTCTGTAGTTTCCAGGGTCTTATGCTCTTCTGGTAAACTGGGATAATGTTGACTGGTTTCCAGTTAGCAGGGACCTCCCCAAGACCTTTGTTAAACTGTGAGAGGGGTCCAGCTATAATGTCTACTAATTCCTTCACTCTGTGGTGAATCCTGTCAGACCTCATGGGTTTATAAACATTCAAATTAATGTTCCCTTACAATTTCAGTGACCAAAGATGGAAAGTCATTGCTCCACCAATGATGGTCCTCAAACTCTGAGGTCCAGGCAGCCCAAGATCTATTATTAACATTAAAAACAGAGGAGAAAACAAAAAACAAACAAACAAAAAAAATTAAATGCCACTGCTTTTTCCTCATCCCTTGTTTTTAGGTGACCATCTTCATCAAGTAGCAATCTGAGGTTTTCCATAGACCTCCTCTTGTAAACATACTTGAAAAAAACTATTTTGTTATGTGACACCACAGTGGCCAATGTCAACTCAATCTGAGCTTTGGCTGTCTTGTTTTCTCCCTACACTTACTAACTGCATCTCTGTAATCTCCCTGTGAAGCCTGACGTTGCTTCCAGAAATTATATATTCAGATCAAAGGGCACATCCCTGCAGACCACAAACTTGCAGAACCCTGGATGTGATTCCCGAAAAAATAAGTCTGAGCTTCATCTTCTAGTAAATCTGCATTCTTGGATTTCCTTTCCAATGGAAACCAAATCACAGGAAAGCCAGTGATATTCGATATGCAACTAGTTTCACATTGAGATCCACGAACTCAAAAATCCACCAGCTTCAATATAGCCTACGGTAATCAGAAGAAAATTCTCAGAAGCACAGAATGTGAAAAATTAAAATCTATCACATGGATTGTAGAATGATAAAACAGAAAAACATGCAATCCCTAATATTTTATAAAAGTGTTCTCTTTTTTTTCAGGATGCATTTGATATGGTCACATCACTAGTGAAGCAGGTCAAGAAGTCTCTCAGTCAGACTTTTTATGCGGCACCCCTGGACACTTCAAACAGCTATATGAGATGTAAAAGTATTTCAAATGTTGTTTCTTATTAATAGTGAACAGTTAGTTCCCATATTACTATACATCTAGCTGCTCCAAGACAGAGAAAAAGGATTTTAGCCTACTTTATGAATAGTTCATTACAGGTATGACTAAACTGCTAAATATATTTATTCTAGACAGGAAAAATATGCTGCGCAGAAATATCTTTTCCATAGTGAGTTGACTGCTTCCAGCCCATCTAGAATTGTTTGAGTCTTTATGTCTTATCATAGAATAATAGAATGGTTTGAGTTGGAAGGGACCTTAAAGAGCATCTAATTGCAATCCCCCTGCCATGGACAGGGATGTCACCCACTAGATCAGGTTGCCTACAGCCCCATCCAACCTGGCCTTGAGCACTTCCAGGAATGCAGCATCTACAACTTCTCTGGGCAACCTGTTCCAGTGCATCACCACCCTCACAGTAAGTAATTTGTTTTGAATATTTAATCTAAATCTTCCCTCTTTTAATTTAAAACCATTATCTGTTATCCTATCACTATACTCCCTGATAAAGAATCCCACTTCAGCTTTTTTGTAGTCCCCCTTTAGGTACTAAAAGGGTTGTATAAAAGAAGTTAGAGGATTTCAGTCTGAAGTGTCCAAATAGTAAGATGGCTATGATATATCAGAATGCTGCTTATGGTACAGAAGTGAGAGTATGTGCTGTGTCTCCTAAAGAGCAAAATGAAAGTTGAAATCATACTGGAGAAGCATCAGAAGCTAAACCTGGTCTCTATTTTATCATAACCTTGAGAAGAACCACACACAGGTTTCATTCCCCGCCCCCCCCCCCCCCCCCCCCCCCCCCCAAAAAAAGATATTTTGTTCACACCAAGAAACAGATAATCTGGGAACAAATTAGTATTTATTAGTATTTTGGATGATCAGTAGACCAACTCCTGGGGCAGAAGATAAATTATTTAACGACATTAGTGTAATTAAAAGTTGCTTCTGTTAAAAGAACATAGATTTTCATCTATCAAAAGCAAATTGTCAGGTTCTGGAATAAATAAATAAATAAATAAATAAATAAATAATAAACAACCTTTAAACAAGGATGCAAAGAGGAAAAAAAAACCAACACAAATTATACTTGAAATTTTTCTCTGTCGTTAGTAGGTTTTCAAGATTCCTTTCAAGTCAACTCCTAGCTAACATGGTGAGGGAACATGTCCTGCACAATTTGTCCTCTAAGTATCAGTTCCAAGTGTCAGGTCTTTCACTAGGAAAAGTTTTTAACAGTCTCTCTTTCCACTGGCTATCTACTGTGTGTGAATAGAACCCCCAAAACATATATTGGCTCCCTATTATTCTTTTTGTTACTTAATACAATTTATACCATTTTATAGTAGCATTGTTACCTGACAAATGCATGTCTTAGCCAGACAAGCATGACAGAAACTGTCTTTGATTTACTTTTCTTTTATGAAATCTTCAGTTCTATTTGACGCTCTGTACTCCTCCAAAGTATATTGCTTTCAAAAGTCTTGAGAGGTGGCAGCATTATTCAATATATTTCTAGGTTGTCTGTATTATTTTTAAGCCCACCGTTACATGCTTTAACATCATTATGAGAAGAAACATTTATTAAACAAATATTATATTAACCCTGCATTCCAAGCATTACAGAGAGAAAAAAAGCACAGAAAAATAACACAAGATATGTTAGATAGGGTTGGTTGATGGCTTGCTTTTGCTTTGCAAGACTTGTACCTTCTTCTGTCATGGAGTTAGTTTCAGGGAAATCCATCATCAGTAGATAGAAGGAATATTCACACTAAATATACTATATTATTAAATACTATGGTGTTGAGGAAGAAAGAAAGAAGAGTTCTACGTTATTGATTATGTGGGAGTTACCGAAGGTTCCTATTATCTTTGTGGAATACTTGTCCTAGCAAGTACTGAATATAACTGCTCCTGAATTTTAGATCATCTTGTTTGGGAGAAACTCTCACATTTGAGAAAAAGCATTACACAACTTTTTAGAGTTTTTTATGTTCCTTTAAAAGCAAATATTGTTTAAATATAACTCCATTAACAATGTAAGGTTGTACTGACTAAATGATGCTGAAGTGATCAAACTGTATTGTACCATTCCTTGAATCCATATTATTTTTATAACATTTCTCACAGGTATTCTTCTATCATTTATCATTTAAAGAAAAGGAAAGGAATCTATCAAAATAGGATTCACAGAACAAGAGGTATAATTAATCCATTATCAGAAACTTTAGCAGGGATTACAGTAAAAACAGAAACTTCGGATTTTCGCAGAATCACAGAATGGCCAAGGTTGGAAGGGACCTCTGAAGATCATCTAGTCCAACCCCCCTGCCCAGCAGGATAACCTAGGGCACACTGTGCAGGATGACATCCAGGCAGGTTTTGAAGATCTCCAGAGAAGGAGACTCCACAACCTCTCTCAGAGCAACCTGTTCCAGTGGGTTGCCACCCTCACAGTAAAGAAATGCCCTCTCATATTCAGATGGAACTTCCTGTGATTCAGCTTGTGTCCATTGCCTCTTGTCCTCTTGCTGGTCACAGCTGAAAGACTGGCTCCATCCTCCTGACACCCTCCCTTCAGATATTTATGCATACTTATGAAGTATCCCGTCAGTCTTCTCTTTTCCACACTAAACAGACCCACTTCTCTCAGCCTGTCCTTGTACAACAGGTTCTTCAGTCCTCTAATCAACCTAGTAGCCCTAAGGTATTCCTCAGGTATTCTTCAGTTCCCTGACACAAGTCTAAAATATGAGGAATTCTGAAGGGTAAAAACATCTCCTTACGGTAGTATATCAAAACATTCAGTAAATATTATCTTTTAATGTCCCTGAAACGATTTTTTTTTAATATGTCTTCAGCAGCTGCATGATATATTGATATATTTTCAAGATACTTGAAATTCATAAATTGTATTATACATCAATGAGTTACTGCATTTATCATAAGCTCATATTTTTCCTTGCAAATAATTTCATTGGAATTTTACTACAGTGTTTCAAGGATGGTTTTTGTTTTGCTTTTGGTGGTGGTGTTTTTTTTTTAAAGTAAAAATATATATATATATATTTTTTTTTCTAAGAGAGACAGTATGCCTTTGGCCTTCTTTGCTTCAGTAACATAGTGCTGACTCACGTTCAACTTGTTTTTCAAAGGGTTTTCTGCAAATGCTGGTAGAAAAATGAGAACTAACCATAAATGCAGGAACTATGTGAAATACAGTATGATGGAAAACTTCACATCATCCTGTTTCCCACACTGTCTGCATTTGTTTACAGGCACTTGAAAAGGACCTTGGATATACTGCATTCACAGAGGACATGTGAGAACATCCCACTTTATGTGTCTTTATGTGTCCCCTGGGCACATAAACACTGTTGGCACCTCACTAGACATAGACGTTCTTGCACATAGGCATTACTGAAGCTGAATCCCTACTCAGCAGTCCTTAGGTATGTAGTGCCTCCTCCTACCTTCTTCTTTTTCTTTTATGTTGTTTTCTGTATGTTAATATCCTAAGTCAGGACAAAATGCTGAATGTAAGCACAGCACAATAGCTAGGGTCTGTTACTTTGCTGCATCTTGCAAAATAATGTAAAGATGTGAATGTGTCATTCCAGATGATAGAAAGTTATGAATTCATTTGGGTTATATATTTGCCTGACACCTAAAACATAAAGGCAGGAATCAGCTGGTGGGTGCTGCCAGATCATCAGTGCTAACTAACATCAATTTAAATGTTTACTTTCGCTTAGTACTTCAAATTTGGGTGTTTGTAGTGAGTACTGTGGTTTTGAGATTCTGAAGGACTTAAATTCTGAAAGTATAATCTTCCCACACCACGTTCCTTTGGTTTTAGAACGTGGCTTAAAATGTTAAACCAATAAAATGTACTATATATATTATGCCTGAAAATTAGATGTGATTATAATTAGCAATCCTGCTACTTTAAAGATAATTTTAAGATCTTTGAACTGCCAGTATTTAACTTAGTTCAGTTATACTCTGTAAAGATCTATAAAATTGACAGCTTTATATGACTAGCATTGGAGAGTTTATAGCACTGACCGGTCTTCACAATTTCATAGACAGTCTAAAGATATTAAGAAAAAAAATCTCATGTAGTAGAAAGACATTGTGTTTCCTTAAACATGTCAGCAAATATGTAAATTCAGAAAAAAAGTTATCTTCTTTTTCTCAAATTCTCATTATATAGAAACAGTGTAGTGTAAATTAGGGTAGAAAGTAGAGAAAACATAACATTTTTAAAGTAAGTGATTGAAAGCAAATCATCCAGAAATGGAGATGAGAGGGTATATGAAAAAAAAAAAAAAAAGTGAATAGAAATCACTATCATATATGAGACAAGAGAAAAAAATGAAACGGGATATAGAGCAATGTCTCCCAACCTGCAAATGAATCTGGCTATTTCTTCCTAAGGCTTTGGAAGATAAACAAAAGTAAAAGACTTTCAGTATTCTCAGATTCAGAAATTATGACTCAGGTCCTCATACAAGCCCTTCAGATTTTTTTTCTTTTTCATTAAACTATACATTTGGGGAAATTTTTATTTTCCAGTTGGCTATTCATTTTTCACAGTGTCCTTGACATATTTTATCTCAGTCGTGATAGTAAAATTTTATCTTTCTAAAGACAGTTAAGATTCTTACAAAATGTGAAGACTGAATGAGTTACATACAGAAACATAAAACACTTATAAAAAGTCAGAGAGATGTTAGCACTGCTTCTTGCTAATCATTGTTTAATATCGCATAAGAAGAGGTTCTTCAAAATTATTAAGGAGCTTTAATAAGAAAAAGGAAAAATAGATGTCATATTTTGTTTGGACTTCACTCTGGATCCTCACATCCAAGTTCTTTCTGTACAATATATCTATTTTATCATATGGTAGTTTGATTACCACAACATCCTTGACAAATGAAATCTTCCCGTATTCCCCACCAGAAAGTTAATTTTTTTCAGCTAACGTCAACAAAATTTCTGAATCCCCTAATTGGCTTATTTATTTATTTATTTATTTATTGCTACAATTAACTACTGATTTTTCTTAACAAATATTGAAGTTTTTCATTTATTCTAAATGGATTTTTTTTCTGATAAATAAGTGTTAATATGCACCAAAATTATTTCAAGGAAGGCTTCTTTTCCTTGCTATTCAAAAGGTTGCTTTAGATGGTATAGGGGTCATGCAATGTCCCCCAAATGGGAAAAAGCATGAATATAAAAATGCATCCAACTTGTATCCAAAATGGAATTAAACTCTCAATGAAATGAACACTGGAAAAGAGTTTGCACAAAGGAATATAGTGAGTGTGTTACAGAAGTCTGCACTGTCTTGAGTTGGGCTGAGCATACTGGTTTGTTTAGACTGAAGAAAATGGATATTGCAGAATGAAATCATAGTGGCAGGCCATGGGCCAGCTCCTACTGATGAAATTAGAGATCTCTACGGTGTCTAGAAAGAGCATCACAAAAAAATCTGCCAGATTCTGGGTTTTGGGCTGATATTTATTTGGCAAGGTATGTTAGGTGTATTCAGGTTTCTAGATAAACATTTCATGCAGCTCTGTCCCAGATGTTTTTCTAAATCCACAAATGTAGACAGGATCCACACAAATTCATATTCCAGTGAATATGATTATATTCAGCAATTTTTTGTTCAAAGGAGAACATTTATTTATCCTACAACTCAGTAGTGATCTGGGTTCTACTCTTTAACTAGAGGCTTAAAAGCCATTTTGATTAGAAACTGTACTATCAGCTGTTTCCCAAGTGTGGAGCAATCAGCTATAAAAGAATATTCTTTACATGTACAGACTACAGGCACTTAAACTTATGTGTGAAGGAGTCACAAGTAAAGAGTTGCATTGTAGTGTAGTATGAGCCAAAGTTCAAAATAGATGAAATCATTAACATCGAGCATTTTCCTCTCACTTTATTTGTCCATTTCATTACAGTACAGCAACGTTAAAATGATCACATGGGATAAATAACTTTTAAAAATCCTGCTGTATTCAATGAAGTGAAGTTAACTCCCTTTCGGCAGAGATTTTCCCATCAAGATATCTGTCCAAGATGAGTGGATGAGTCACCTTCATCCTTTGGTGAGATGTTTGGCATCAAGAGAAAAAGTTCAAATACCTTTGACCTTTTCTATTCAACAACAAAAGGCCTAAATAATTAGCAAAACACAGATGCTAACTTTTAGCTGGTTAAAGTCACATAACAATAACCCTGCAGCCAGTCCTCGAACCCTTTTAGCCTGTCTGTCTCATCTAGCACACACAGCTTGTTTTACTGTTTGCTGCCTCACAGTCAGCCCTACACAAAGAAAATCTGCTGCTTCTTTAAGAATTTTACCTTTACTTCAGTGTTTCAGATAGACCAACCATCCCTTCTGCACTAATGAGACATGAAAAACATCACACTAAGCTCCAACCTACAGCTATTGGGAAGGCTTGATCTCTTGGCCTTTCTGACATAAGAATAATTTGAACTCTTACTTTATCATTACTAAACAGGACAGATATGAAGGAAAACCTGAGAGTTCTCTTCATGTTATCATGGTCTTTCACTGTAGGATCAAAGGCCATGTGGTTGGTATGCCTCTGGTGAAGCAGAGAAGGATGATGTGAAATGTACCACATGGCCTTGTAAGAGCTGCTAATGCAGCTGAACACTATTGACAGCCAAGTGTAGAGGGGCCAGAGCACCACAATATGTAACTCTATACAAAAGTGAATGTATATAGTAGGATTCCGCTCAGTGAGGGCAAACTTTTATTTTTGAAAAATGCTTGGAGGAGAATTGGAGGAAAGAAAGAATGAAATGGCAGATAGTTGAATGCACTCTACAAATGCAAAGTAGCTTTTTTGTTTTCTTGGGAAAGCAGACTAAATTAAATGATTCGTTATTTTACATGGAAGCCTTAGTGAATCAAAAATGGAGAATATCTGACTGATATTAAAAGTAAGTGACAGGGGCAATTTTACGTAGAGATATTACTTGAGATACAACTTTTTTTTTTTTTTTTTTTTTTTGAGGAAAGATACATTTATAATAATACAAATGCAGAGGAACAAAAACAGCCTTTCCATTGATTCTATGTTCCATTGATTTAGCTTGAATGCAGGTGAAATTTTTGCCACCTGCACTCAGGCTAAATTTAGCCTAAAGGTAATGTAGGACCCAGTAAGTTACCTAATGTAGTGAAACTCATGAAGTCTTTTCATTACCTGCACTTGAGAACAACAACAAAAAAACAAAACAAAACAAAACAAATCAAGCAAAAAAAAAACAGACACCACAGCTTTTCAGAAACCTCACAACAGTTTTTCTGAAATGGGCTTTATTGAACTGAGATTTCCTGTTCCAAAAGAAGTCATTTCTTCTTTATAATTATGACTATACCAACACGCTCTGAATTAACTTAATCAAAAATAATATTGTACAGGATGATAGAAGATAGAAAGAAATTTGTATACTTAAGTGACTCAGACATACAATGATAAACATATTAAGAAATAATAAGAATAATTTATTTCCTTGAAGATGACATAGCATTGGGATTTCAAATGTCAGTCTTCAAGCATGAGCTGTAATCACTCCATTAATCATCCATAATGAACTAAAGCATTCAAGCATAGAGGTAGTCTTATAATACATAGGAAGGAACTACAGGGTGACAATTTTGACTACATTATTACAAATACACCTAAAATATTTGAATTTTAACTTACATATTTCTTTAA
Source organism: Cygnus olor (assembly GCF_009769625.2). NCBI lineage: Eukaryota > Metazoa > Chordata > Aves > Anseriformes > Anatidae > Cygnus > Cygnus olor. The sequence goes on along the minus strand of NC_049170.1, from coordinate 145,047,498 downwards.
TCATCTCACAGACTTTGTAGACTGCCATCTACCATGCTTGATTATTCACTACATAAAGGACAACAGTTCAAAGAATACCTAGAATAACAAAGCAATAGGGAAGGATATACTAACTAACCTTATTCCATGACAATCCATGTGGAATAAGTTAAAAAAAATAAAAAATAAAAAAAACAGGAGGAGAGAGAGACAGAAGAGAATTCTGATTGAAACTGCCTACTAGAAATTTTTGGTAATTTCCTATAAAAAAAAAAAAAAAAAAAAAAAAGAAATGCTTTATTTCTCAGAGGAGAGGAAAAAAATCCTACACACACACACACAAACAAAAAAACAATCAAGATTTTTAACTCCTAGGCTGCTAAAGTTTCAGCGTGATTTCCCAACATGTAGAACTGCATATCTAATGACTAATTATTTTTTTGCCACATGAAAATATTATACAAGTATAGACAAAATTAAACTTTAAAAATCATACTACACATATTTATTTAACATTTATAGTAGCTGTAATCAGACATCCGCAGCATAAATTCAATATGGATTAGAAAATCAAAGCAAAAAAAAAAAAAAAAGTTAGTATCTCTTTTATAATATAAACATGGAAAATTAAAAATATTAGTTCATAGTAGCAGTTCAAGAGTAATCTCAAATCATGTCGAGTATCATATTCAAGCCAGTAAATAACACTCTTGAAAATAATGTTCTATTTTTCAGCTTATTTACTTTTAAAATTTATTTGATACTATGTGTACAAAACAGCTATAATTCTACTAAAAATATATATATATATTATAGTTGGCTGTATTATGGTATTCCTAGAAATAAATTCCAAGTTTAAACTCTTTTTTTTTTTTTTTTTCATATTTCCTTTCTGTGATTTAATTTGCTGTTTTGTTTTGCAGAAGCTTGCAATTCAGCAGTTTTTGCTGGTATTTTTTCTCTTTCCACAAAGTACACTTCAGATTGTAATTTTTCTGTTAAATAATATTATTTTCACAGATGAAAGACATAAATAAAGAGAAATAAGGGCTCAGTGTGCAAGATGGTGCAAAGACAAAGGCTAGTGCTGGTCTCAATGTTTGAAAGAGCTTAATACAAAGTCTAAACGCTTCCAAACACCTCCATTGTTGTTCAGAAAGGAAGCAGTATTCAGATTGCTCTGCCTTAAGATACAATTTGCATAGACAAAGTTGCAAGCGTTACAAAAATACACAACACATTTCAAATGTTTAATGGCTGTTTGAATTTGAATTATAATTTTAATTATCCTTTTATTTTCTTGATCTATGCAATTTCATAAATAGGAAAAAATAATCAATGTCTATTCTGGAATCCTTGGTGTTTCATACGGGTGAGAGACAGGAGAGTATATAAAAACTTCTTCTTGACAATATCCAAATAAAATGACAACATTTGCAAGTCTTCCAAATTTGTTTTTCTAGTTTACAGAATTTTGTTACGTGCAATAAATTAAAATGTTTTAATTCTCTTCCGATAAATATTATTTGACATATTTATATAGCTATTCTACCAGGAATTTCCATGTTGAGCTCTCCAGTCACCAGAAATGCTGGAATATATAGACCATTGCAAAGCTGTAAAGCATGAATTTTCCTATGTTTCAACAATAATTTATCTTAAAATTTTATACTGTTTCACTTAGAGACATTTGTAATGTATTATTTAAAGAAATAGGCAGTTTTTGTTTGTTTTTGGTTTGTTTTGTTTTGGTCAGGACCTACCTTAGACTGCTATTCTATATTGAAATATATTTTATTTTCAGTTAGTTATTTCATTGCACTAACAATAAGATATCCACATTCTACTGACTCGGACATAAATTAATGTAAGATGAAACCCACACCAAGTATCAATATAAGAAACTAAATAGGATAGGAGTGTAAATTCACTCATTACTTTGCTGTCTGTGGTATTATTTAGTTGTTAGTGAAAATGTATTTCCTTTTAAAAATATTTTGAAAAGCTGGAGATAGATAAGTTTCTTGATATATATATTTTTAAAGTATACTATTTTTAGTTGGAATTTAAAATTAGATGTTGGTTTAAATTGGGAAATCATAAATTTTAACCTAAGACAAAGAAGCAGGAATTTCAAAAACTTCAAACCTCATTTCAAAATAAAAAAATGAATTTGAAAAAAATTCAAATACAAAAATACTGCTTTCAGCTTATTTTAAAGGATTCACTGAAAAAAAAAATCATTAACAGACTTATTTATATTCATTTTTTAGCAGAAGCTTTAGAATTGTTTTTCCCTGACCTAATTTATTCTTAAAAAGTCCTTCCCTTAGAAGTCCGTTAAAGCCTTGGAACCAATGTAAAGAACACGAGTAAATCAAAGAACATCTAAATAGAAGGTACCCCAAAACAAGAGAAATGATGACTCTATTCTGTCATTTCACCTTTATTTCATTTTTTTAAAGCGATGTAATTTTCTATTTCAGAATTACATTTCAATTCTAAATGATGATAATTCTAAAATTACATTTTAGAATAGCTGTAATAAAACTTCATTATATTCCTCTAGATTCGTGATAGTTTAATACCTATTAAATCTCACAGACCTTTTTATGACTAGTCAAAGCAATATTCTCGAGGGAGTCATCTGAACAGGGACGTGAGGTGGTCACTTGTAAAATCCAGGGAAGACATGATTGCAGTTGTGAAGATGGAAGATGATCGTTAGGTCCTAGTATTAGATTTTGGAGGCAGAACAAAGCAAGAGCTCTCAATTCTCCTCTTACCTTAAAAGGCAGTCTATAAAATTTTCTTATCTGAAGAAGTTATATTCAGGAATTACCTCACTAAAGATGTCACTAAAACTTAGATGCAAAAACATAAGACATATGGCAATAGATATTGAAATATAGCATAATTACTAAAAATAAGGCCTAGAAATAAACCTGACAATGTTTATTTATGAGTAAATTAAGAAATTATAATGTATATTTTAAGAAAAGAAAAGTAAATTGATTTTGAAAAATAAGTATATTTGTCATATTAAAAATAATTTTAAATTTTCCTATAACAAGGAAAAGTGGAAATCTTTAGAAAAATCTAATTTATCTGCCCTCTTACTATGTTGTGTAATCAACAGTACAGCATAGTGCCAATGCAGGCCGACAGAATTTACCTACTCTTTATTTACCAGGTTGTGAGTTTCCCTGTTTCTCTCTGGTCTGGTACATCACACACACACACATACACACACACATATATATATAATGTCTATAATATTACTTGGCTTGGCTCTGGCCAGTGGCGGGGCCATTATCTAACATGGGGCAGCTTCTGGATTCTTCTCACAGAAGCTGCGCCTTTGGCCTCTTCACTACCAAAACCTTGCCATGTAAACCCACTACAAGATGTGCTGCTGGGAAACAAACATGATAAAATGGGGAACTGGTAAAAAATGCTTCCTTTTACTGTAGTTCAATACTTGATTAAGTATGCATCTCTTTATCTACCTTTCCTCAAGTCCTGAAATATATGCCATAGTTATTCCTTAACTGCAATTATTCATCCTAATGTTAACACTCAAAATGCCAATAATAAAAATAGAAGTAAAATTATAACTGCAGAGAAGGTGTTTTTTTTTTCAAACTTTTGATATAAACAAAGAAGACATTTTCCAAGAAAAAAAAAAAAATCCCCAGAGATTAAATAAACGCTAATGACTTTCGTGCTGAAAAAGTAAATGCATTTTTTTTTTTCACTCAAAACGTTTGATCAGCTTAGTTCTACCTTAAATAATCTTAATTTCATTCTAAATAAGATATTATGGAAGCTTTAGGATGCACAGGAATATCAGGAGAATACTTAGCATTAGTTTTCTGCAAAGGCATCTTGATGTCAACATCAATTTTTACAACAACGTTTTACAGAAGCATGAATAACAATAGTTCAGAAGCAAGTAGTGAATGGCTGGTGAATATCTGCTTTTTCAGTTAAGCCTTTTTCCAAATTCCCTTAAGCTTTGCATCAGTAAAATTAAACCCAGAATCAAACTTAATGCATTAAAAACACACAAGGGCACGTTTGCTCAAGTCACACTCAGTTGAGCATTAAAAAAAAAAATGTAGGAAAAAACAACCAAACAAAAACACTGCTAAATATTGGTCTGCTGACTTTCTAGCTCTTTTAGCTTATGTTCATTGGATGGGTTTATTGGTGGCATCCTGATGCTTTCACTCACTTTACTTGTTACCATGTTACCACTCAAACCACATTTACACATAAAAGTTTTAAAGAACTTGTTCCTCTGTCTAATAATACTATTTCTTCTTGTTCATCCCAGGTGCCAGACCTTGATTCTCTATTTATTCTGTTTCCTTGATTGACTATTATTTCCCAGAACCCTATCTCAGGTGTAGGTCTTGGCTAACATTTGCAAATATTTTGTGTGGGTTTTTTTTTGCTCTACATCACATCATGTCTTAAGCTGAAGTGAAATTAAGAGAAATTATTGACAGATAAGAAATCCTTAACTCATCTACACAAATTGGCTACACAGAGTGGACTTTTTAGCAGAAGTATAACAGAATTTAAATCCTACAGAACTTCTGAAATTTTTGTTACTCAGGAATGATTCAAATAAAATCGTGTCTCCTTCTTCTTCTTCTTCTTCTTCTTCTTCTTCTTCTTCTTCTTCTTCTTCTTCTTCTTCTTCTTCTTCTTTCTTCTTCTTCTTCCTTCTTTCTTCTTCTTCTTTCTCTCTCCTTCCCCCCCCTCCCCCCTCCTGCCCCCCAGGGACACTGGATATATTTCAGTTCAGATCTAAAGTACATGAGAGACTACACTACAGCTCACCTATCAAAGTTTAGATTGCAGAGCACAAGTGAGAGGTAGACAAACAGTGCCAATGCTACAAAAAAAAAAAAAACCACTATGTTATATCAGTATTTACTGTGTAATAAGATGTTATGATAAGGGATCACTAGGTTAATGTCATTCAGGCTCCTTGTTGCATTTCGGGAAGATTATATATATATTACCATTATTTCATAGTTCGGTACCTCTTTAACTATTCAAATAGTATGTGGAAGAAGAGAGGACATTCTCTTCTAAGGGTTGAGGACCTTTTCAATGGAAAAATTAGGATAATAAGAAAAGGAGGACATCATTAAAAATAACATACAGACACAAACCAGACCGACAAATGATAAGGGAGGCAGGAAAGAGAACCAACCTTGTCAGAGAGGAGAGAGGAGAGGAGAGGAGAGGAGAGGAGAGGAGAGGAGAGGAGAGGAGAGGAGAGGAGAGGAGAGGAGAGGAGAGGAGAGGAGAGGAGAGGAGAGGAGAGGAGAGGAGAGGAGAGGAGAGGAGAGGAGAGGAGAGGAGGGGAGGGGAGGGGAGGGGAGGGAAGAGAAATCCTACATTAGAAAGACTAAATTTTAAGAATTGACTCTTAGGCTCAGGGAAATTTTTCAGACAGGCTAAATAAAAGATTAAAGAGAAAATAGTGGGGAAAAAAAAACTAAATAGTTAGTAAACAGCACCAAATGAGAGAGAATTTAAGCAACATTATACACATACGTATAATCACAATTAGTCAAGTCTGTTAACAGCATAAAGGAGAAATGGTAGAAAAAAATTACATATGTTGGGGGAACAGATAGGAGGAAGAAGTGATAAACAGAAAAGATAATGAAACAAATAGTAATCAGAAGAAAATAGAGCAGAAACGGGAGTTTAATAGGTGGAAAGATACAGTAAGGTGGGTAGATTTTGGAAGCACAGCTGAGTATCAGGTGAAGTGGACAAACACGAGAAAATTTATCTGATGATACTGAAAGAATCAACAGACATAAATTATAGTTTCTATTGGTGAAATGTTCTTCTTGAGCAGACTTGCATTTCTGGGATGCACATTGATCTTAGTCACAATTCGTAGGTGTTTTGGTTTTGTATCCTTCTGTTTTTTCATGCAAAAATAAATAAATAAATAAAAATTAAGTCCAGAGATTTTGAAGGTCTAGCCAATTATTCAGCAAAGACTACAAACTTGTGTTGTTTCAATTTTAGGTTATTGAAACTCAACTAATACATATATTTTATTAATTGTGGTCTTTTTTATTAGAATAGTTCCTGTGGTTGTCTCCTGCAAGTGGATGCTTTTATTTGTGTAGTTATCCCCACGACTGAACTGGTTAAACAAACAAACAAACAAAAAACACAAGGCAAATACTTGTTAGAAGTAATTTGGGTTTTGCTTTCTGAGTTTACTAAGAAGGCAAGTACCTTTTTTATACATATTATTTAAAGCTTCTGCTAACCTAACAATCAAAAAGAATGGAATTTAATGTCCCTTTTCATTTTCTTGTACACTTTACAAATTATACCAGGCTTCCTGAACATGTTTTCGGAAATCTATTTCAAATGATTTATAAATGGCAGTAGAACAAAAAAAAAAAAAAAAAAAAAAAAAAGATTTTAAAATGTACTGATTGTAACCATATTTTATATGATAAAGCATTCCTTTCCCTTTCCTTGGATGGACAAGCAAAAGCTAGTTTAATGCCTATTTATAAAGTACTTTTTTTTTCATTTCTAAGTGTTTCCTGAATTTTGTTCAAGTCACTGAAGAATCAAAATACGACTGTAGCTAATCTTTGAAGCTCACATGGAACGGTTGGTAATAACATCTGGATTTATGCTTTTGAACAGTGGGCTATTTTCACAAATTACCTTTAGGTTTCTTCACAGAGACAAACATTTAGTCCTATCTCCTTGACAAGCAGAATGGTTCAATGACAAGATTGTATTAATGTCTTTTAAATTAAGCCCTGACATTTGTGAAGTTACTTGGAAGTACTTGCTCAGGGAAGGGAAACCCGTAACCACATTGTGCTGTGTGAAACGGGTATTTAATTTAAAAAGTCAGCTGTTTTGAAGGTAGATGAAAGGTATATCACTTAGCGAGGTTTCTTCCTAAGTAAGTGTAGCAGAGCTTGAGTGTAATAGAAAAAGTTGAACTTATTTAAGGGAAATCTTAGGTTTTGCAGGTTATCTACAGAGAAGTAAAAAGTGATTTTTGTTTTGTTTTGCTTCGTTTTGTTTTGCTTTGTTTTCAACATTTGTCAATGTGGTTTAAATGAAGGATTAGGAAAAGGAATCTCACAGAGATTGAATACATGACTTCTAATTATTTTTATTATATAATCCTGTGGTCCACGTTAGGCTTCACAGAGATTTGGAAAATGGTTTTAGTAGGAAAATATATATAGTACTATTTCTTTTCCCTTAAATAGGTGGATTCTATTGGATGATAAATAAATACAGTTTTATTTTGTTAACAATATAACCACGCATTTCATCTATATTAGGCTCAGGGTTTTCTTTCATTATAAGTGACTAGGGTTCAAGTTCATCAAGAATCCCAATGAAATCACTTTTGCAACCCTGTGCTTAAAGCTACCCACATTTTTGAGTACTTTCCTGGAGAGGAACCCAAAAGGCTAATTAAAGTTTTGGATCATAACCACAGCTGGTGGTGTAGCTCCATAATGATTGGTTTTTCATAGAAATTGAGTTATTACCCACATAACCCCTACCCCACTAACACAGTCTGGACCACAGAATTATACATTGCAAATTGCCAGAACTATGCTCCCTTTATAATACAAGCACAGAAGGAAGGAAAAGTTACTTCCTATTTCTTACTTTTATTTCTCCTTTTATTTTATGAAAATATGTAGAAATGAAGAAAACTGTCCCTGTATTAGAAACTCTTTCTTAGATCTAACCTCATTTCACTTAATTTTAGGCATACCACTTAGGAACATAATTACTGTAATCACCTTTTATAATACTGAGACAATTGTTATTCTACACAGGGTGATACAGTCCACAACACCATGCTAAGGCTGATTGCATTTCTGAAATAGATCCTTACTGACCAAAAAGATGCAATTTGAAGTCTCAATGTATTTAAGCTCATTAATAATATTTACCTTGATTTTCCATCTCTCTACAGACCAAGTTCATTGTGATATATTATTGCACAAAACATAACATAATACCAAATCCTTAAGTTTTTAATATATTTTGAAGTTATGAGTTCTTTTCAAGTTCATAATACACTCCCTTTACCAAGAATGGTTACAAAATGGCCAATAATTGCATGGCTTTCATTACACTGCTGCACAGGTGGGTTACAGTTTTCATCTAGAAGATTTACAAACGAGCAAGAGAAGAGTCAGTATTCTTAATAACATATTATAGCTGACTGTAGCAAGGTACTATTGAATTACCACAAAAGAAAAGTTTTTTTTTTTTTTTTTTTTTTTAATCACAGATTTAATATATGAGAAACATTTTTATGTTTCTTAAATTTTAAACTATGTACATATGATGTACATCTATTAAAAAGTTAAAAACGTGTTGACAGTCTTCGGGAGAAAGATTTATTGGGATCAGATGTCTGGCCTACTGTGGAATTATAAATTGCTTCTGAACTACCATGTAGCTCACTTTTACCCTCCATATACAAGGGCAAATCCCACAGGATAGCTCTAGTATATTTCAAAGTGATATAAAAGTCACAGAGGACAAATGTTGACCCCTAAAATGCATTAAATGTATAAAATAGTCATTTAAGAAAATGAAAAATGAGTTTGCATCCATTAGTGTTTCATTTGAGTAACAGTGTAGCAAGCTACAAGACAATAATACAAATATTTTAGAAGATAACAGATAAAGTGCTTCGCATTACCAGTTTAATGACACAAAAAATATTATATATATTCCTTAATGCCTACTTTATTTTTACTCTTATTCTCTGTCTGTTTGATCCTTAATCTATGCTGATAATATACATTTAGGGAACTGTGAACATCCAACAATACAAATCAGTCACCCCTCACCGCCACCCCTCCCCCCCCCAATAAGATCATGAACATATTGTACAGGAATATACAGACTATAAAAGTATAAATGTCCTTAAAAGGGGTCAGACAAATGTAGAATCATAGAATGGTTTGGATTGGAAGGGACCTTCAGGATCATATAATTCTGCACCCCCCCCACACACACACACCATGGACACCTTCCGTGAGATGGAGCATCCACAGCTTTTCCAGGCAACACATTCTAGTGCCTCATCAACCTGAGAGTAAAGGATTTCTTCCTAATATCTAATATAAATCTATGGTTTTTTAGCTTAAAGCCAATACACTTTGTTTTATCATTATACTCCCTGACAAACAGTCCCTCTCTGGCTATCTTGTACACCCTATTTAGGTACTGGAAGGTTGCAGTGAGGTTTCCCTGGAGCCTTCTGTTCTTCAGGCTGAACAACCTTAACTCCCTCAGCCTGTCCTTATAGCAGATGTGTTCCAGCCCTTTGATCATCTTCATGGTCCTCATCTAGACTCATTGTAATATGTCCATGTTCTTCTTGTGCTGGGGGCCCCAGAGCTGAACACAGTACACCAGGTGGGGTCTCATGAGAGCAGAGTAGAGGGGGAGAATCACCTCCCTGCTGTCCATGCTTCTATTGATGCAGCCTGGGATACAAATAGCTTTCTCGGTTGCAAGCGCATATTGCTTGCTCATGTTGAGCTTTTAATCAACCAACACCCCCAGGTCCTTCTCATCAGGACTGTTCTCAATCCATTCTCCACCCAACCTGTACTTGTGCTTGGGATTGCCCCAACTCAGATGCATAACCTTGCACTTGGCCTTGTGGAACTTCATGAGGATCACACAGGCCCACCTCTCAAGTCTGTCAAGGTCCCTCTGAATGGCATCCCTTCCCTCTGGTGTGTCGACTCCACTACACGGCTTGGTGCTGTTGGCTGTGGGAGTGTGGCCATGGGGGTCGACAAGCCCTATGGTTGGTGATAACATCGGACTCTTGATGATGAGGCCAGGAGGAAAGTAAAGTGTTTAGAAGGAACAAAGAAGGATGATTCAGGAGACGCCTTGCTGTCTTGGACTACTTGCTCTCCAGCCATGAAGACATGGAACTTGCTGGGTGTTTGCAGTTGCCGGGCAAAGTTGTTTGACCAATGAAGAGTTAGTGGAAAGTACTGCTGTAGAGTGAATAGTATAAGAAGGGAGCCTGTCCTCAACAAAGCCTCAGACAAGCCAATTTTCCTCAATCACTGCATGTTAATTCAGAAATGGTTCTGCTGCATGTGAAATAGAGTCCTTCAGGAGAAAAATAAACTAGAAGTTCTTCCCAGAGTATGCCTCGGATGTACTTCAAACCACCGACAGGGAGGATAAAGTTCTGAAACAATGTCTGGGCTTTCAGATAGCTTCAAATCATGGGCACTGAGGTGATATTTGTTACAGGAAAGTGGAGAAAATGTAGCTTTAAATAAATCACTTGACTTGCATGTACCATTTATAGAGGTGACATGCACAAATTGTTTTAGTCTACTTCTAATGAGCTAAACTACTTGTTAACATAGTTATTTCCCACTGAGGAAGGTGAAGAGCATGAGAAAGTATCTCACAACAGAAAGCCCCAGCTGGCTACTGGCCTGTTGACATCATGAGGATTAAGGGAAGCACAGCCTGCCCTACTCAACTCTGCTACTGGGAACTGCCCAGAACCAAACCCAGGTGAAGAAGCCACACAAGGCTCTGTTTAATGCCCCTTTCTCACTGCAGCCTGGAGAATCTCACAGCCTGCATCACAACAGAGAGAAATACTTCCCATTTTGTGGCAAAAGCATTTTACATTCATCTTGCATCACAGAGTGCTGGGTTCTGCAGAATCAAATTCTGGAGATTTTCTAGAAAACAAACAAAACTTTAACTTTCTGTGAGATCTGTTACTAATGTGTGACACACATATTTCTTTCTTTAACAAGACATACCTCATAGTGTGTCTGATCAATGCATTAGAAAATGGCTAAAGTGACTAAACTATATGAGTTAAAAACTCAAAGCAAGTTCCTACTCATGCAAATTCTTAAAAAAAGAATGGGGTGATATTCACAAGTGAAAGGTCTCAGGATATTTTATCTTCTGGATTCAGTGGTGGGGAAGTTTTTGCCACTTAACTCACTGTATGATTGTTTTTCTTATTTCAGTTTATAACTTTCCCAGCTCCCACCCCATGAAACATCTATGTGCTGTTTGTAATCTCCCCAAACAAAGAATGCCTTCCTGAGTGGCAGGCACCAGGTGTGAACTACTCTGTAAATGCTATGAAGAGATAATTAGGTAGATGCCTTTTGATTCTCTCTCTGGGAAAGCATAGGGTGAAGTCAAAAATGCATTCAGTTCAGCCTTAGTTCATTTTGACTGTTAAAACATCAATGTATTTCGAAAGATTTGAAAACATTGTTCTGTGTGTGGCAAGTGTCTTAACTTTTATAATTTCTTTGCTGTTCAATGCTTGTTCACAGGAGTAGTTATTAGTGACATTAGCTCCTAGTTAACACAATTTAGTTGTGCTACGCCCATGAGTTAGATTAGTAATGTGGGGACATGAGCTATCCAGGGCCTATGGTTGCAAAGTCAAACAGGTATTCATGTCTGTCCCTCAGCTTTAACACACATACTTTTGCCTCTGGCGCTAAAAGCTTTCCTTGTGAAGCCAATGTACTTTGGCTGTCAGAGAAATTCTGTGTAAAATCTGATGAAAACTTTAAGCATTTCTTAAATTATCTTTGTAAAGTCATAGCTAAAACAGAACTCACTAACTTTTAGAATAAAACAAAGCTTAATCAATGAACTCACAGGATTTTATTTTATAATGTAACTACGTCGACTGTTTTAACTTTCACCGTGACTATCCTTATGTGATAGTTTATCAACAAACACCTTTGCCATCAGTGAATTCAGCTCTTGTTCATAGTTCCATTCTTTTTCCTCCCCCAAACATCACAAAGGAACCAGATTTCTTTTGTTTTAATCTTTTTTTTTTCTACTTTCATTTTTTTGTTTCTATGTTTCATATATTAGGAAATCTAGAGGTAATTAATTGCAGACTAATGAGAGATTTTTCAATCTATTTTACCTTTATTAAAAACTCTACAGTGTGGCTCATGGATAAGATACTGTTAGGATGGATAAATGAGTGACGTTTCATTTTTAGGGACAGAAAAACATATCCCCTCTAAAATTCAAGGAAACTTATCAAAAACATATGAAATATTAAGTGACAATTAAATAAAAAATAATAAACAATTGATATGGTTACAACTTGTAGAAGAAAATAATGGCTATTTGGTGATTAATTCCTATACATTTTTTAAAAGTCAATTCCATAGACTAACTTTGCATGGAAACTGAAAAGCAAACAAAAAAAATGGACAGAGCTAGTACAAACAGAAAAAATAAAAAGTAAGAACACTTTAATATTGCTTTAATTAAATGCCTTGGAATCCATGCAAGTATGAATTGACATTTGCTACCTTCATACCTAGCTATGTGAGCACCTGCTTCACCCAGAGTTTGCCTATTACCAAAGACACAAAATGATCACCTACTCCATCTCACAGCCAAATCACCCTACCACAAACATCTAATGACTCTTTTCTCCAGTGGCTTTATTAACATAATAAGTGGTTATTAAGAGAATCTGTCTTTAACCAGCATTTAGCTTGGATTTTGCCACTTCTTGTCAGATTTTGTTCATTTCTTTTAAGCTTACAGCTTAACCTAATAAAAGCTATTACTTTTATATACAAAATGTTACCACGATCTCTATCAGCTTTCTGTTTCACAGATCAAAGAACATCACTAGTTCAACTGTTATTCGTAGGATATATGTTGAAAACTTCCAATGACTGTATTTCTTAAAAAATAAATAAATAATATTAAAAATCTGTCTTTTCTCAGGGGTTTAAATTTTTTATCCATTCTCAAAAATTTACACATTGGGAAAAGGACAAGTATTATCTTTATATTCTGTAATAAATGTCTATTTATGTGTGGTAATTTCCTGGCATAGCTACAGCAATCAAATTATTTTACTCAAGCTATGCTTATATAACTCCCCCACATGGACAGTCAATCACTGAGTAAATCCAGCTGTCCTCAAGATTAATTATGTTACTTCTCAGTAATAAAAGCAGTTTTGTTCCAAAATAATTTTGACAGTGGAGAGTCATATCAGGATAGTTTGAAGTGAACTAATTATTCCACCAGCTTTATGCCTGTAAATTTCTCCATGCAGGCAAATCTTTCAGTTTATGGAAGCTTATTCGCACAGTCAATCCCACAGTGGGAGCAGTGTCTGTCCTTCCACTAGAGAAACATCTTCCTTATGCGACAGATTTCTGTAGAAGACATTTGTGGGAAGAACTACCAGAAGGAAATCCACAGCATGATTATGAAACACATTGCTTTGATTTCCTGGAAATAGGTTTTAATTCTTACTTCTTCAGCAGTTTCCCTGACTGATTTGCTTTATTTTCCTGCCACCTTATTTTTTTTTCTTTTTCAATTTAATTTCCCCATTCAATTTAATTAAGCTTTCCCCAGGCTCAGAAGTGTAAAAGCCCTTATTTATTTATTTATTTATTTATTTATTTTAAAACATGCTAACTAACCATACAGAATTTCCCCCAAATCTGTAAGATCTCATTAAAATCTTTTGTCAAATCCTTTCACTTCATTTTAGTGAGACAAAACAAGGAATAAACTGAAAAAAAAAAAAAAAAAAGTAGGTGAATTACTTTATATAAATAGAATAAATCTGTATTATATTTACTATATAGAAATAGACAAAATAAAATATGTATAAAAGTACAGATACTGTTATTTAGTTTACAGAAATAGGGAAGACCTAATAGACCATTCTCTCCCCATTCACAACTGTTATATGCTCCTTGCTCTCCATATTTCTGTGGACTAGAAGAATTCATGCAGATATCCAGTCTTGTTTTTTTTTCATAATTTCTTTGTTTCTATCTATGTATCATGTACAATAATTGCACATATCGTCATTTGTGTGTAGAGCAGTCTATGACTACTGTGTTGTGGTGGGAACATCTGAATGAGTAAAAGGATTTAAGCACTATCTAAATTAAAGAAAAATATGACTCCCATTAAAATTAGTAGGAAAACCAATGGAGACTTTCTCTTAACTGCTCGCCCCTCATGACTATGAATCTTCCTAAAAAAAAAGAGGACTCTCCACAGATTCAAATTCCAAATTTGAGCTCCAAATTCTCTAACCTGGAACCAAGTTCCAAGTAGAAAGTACATACCTGAGCATTTTAAGCATATGCCTTTGGTATCACCACACAATAGGTAAAAGACATGAAGTAAAAAGGGAGCAGACCTTATCATTCTTTTCAGAAACTTCTCCAAAGCAAACCTTGGATGATTATCATGATTCTTTATTTAAGAGTCTCCAAGCTTTTTTTTTTCAGGCTTTGTGGTGGTGTTCTTGTCTGAACTAATTTGGATTAATTTTATGTGATTTCAGAGCACAGCATTTCAAGTGCTTCACTAAAATCTAAATATATTGCATCTGCCATGTTTTCTGAATCCACTAATCCTGTAATTTTATCAAAAGCAGCAATCACACTTGACTAGAAAGATTTATATATCTTAATTCCATGCTCCACGTTGCTTGGATTTCATTTATTTCTGTCATGGGTTGATGTTCTGTAGTTATATATTTATAGAGTTAGGAGTATTTTGATGGATTTGAATTTTATGTAGTAAATCAAGGGTCATAGCTTATCAGATCAGGTAATAGAAAGCTAAAAACAGAGTAATCATTACTTATCTCCAATAATAATAGTAATAATCATTTTACTTTAGTTCAGCTATTTTTTATAATAGGTATCTCGTGCCATTGTATTTGTCATTTATTGTAATACTTTAAAGGTTAATATTTATTGATTACCTTCATAGGGCAAGATAAGGAAAGTGATATTTTTAAATTAATGAAACAGTTGCTACAAGTACTGTTTTTTTTTGTTGTTGTTTGTTTGATTGTTTTGTTTTGTTCTTGTCTTTGTTTTCCAAAGGCACTAGACTGTAGTTCTCAGACAAATCTCTTATTTCATTTTTATAAGCAATGAAACTGTGTATTTGGACAACAATGTATTCTAATGGAAAAGCAAGATATCTCTTTAGAACAAATGAGGTACCCTAAGCGAAGTGGTCAATATTTATATTGATCAATATAGGTCAATAATATTCTTTGTTGTAATAAAATAATGTATATTTTTTAAAATAAATATTTTAACTGGTTGGTCAATTTTTATTTAGACAATCTTGAATACTTCATCATTATTTATGAGCACTCTATAGCTGAAAGTTTCATCTAAAAAACAAAGCAAAACCTTTTTTGACAGTCGTCTGATCTCAATATAAAGAAACCTATTTTTTTTTCCAAATTCTTTCAAATCTATTAGAAAGTAAAATTATAAGCAGCAAGTGAAATCAGTCATACCTTTTATGAAAATGTTGCTTTTTTCCTGACCGTCAGTCATGTCTTTTTCCTTCTATTCTTGACCATCATCCATCAACAATACTAACAGATGAACCTTACTATCTTTCTACCACATTGACAACTTTTTTTTTTTTTTTTTCCCCAACAGCAAAATATGACTGGAAAATCAGCGTTACTGTAAAGCTCTTACCTTCCTAAACACAGACTACATAGCCTGTGGTTGCAAAGGTTTTTTGTGTTCTTTTTCTGATATTTTAGTAGGAGAGTGCAGTCACAAATTAAAGCCAGATTCATTTGGAAGTCCTAAAATGTAAGATACAAAATTACTTTAGTTTTATCTTTGTGTCTGCCTTCTACAGTTCTAAACACACGAACTTCATAGATAATGAGTTTCCCCCCGCCCATAAGAACAGCACCTTTAACGGCTGTCGACTGCTAACTAGGCTGCAATGGTCTACACCAGGCAGAGCGCTCTCTCTAGAAAGTCTGTATCCACCCAGACTGACCGCCTGCTCAACAATGAGGCAGTTCAGCTCTCTGGGTGCAGGGAGTGTCTGAGCCTGTTGCTGCCATCTGAGGGAGGCAGAGGCACTGTGTGTGTGAGGTGCGAGCAGGTGGATGACCTGGTCCGCCTGGTGGCAGAACTCAAAGAGGAGGTGGATAGGTTGAGGGCTATCAGGGAGTGTGGAGCGACTCCCTGCAGGGCCTGAAGGAGAGGTACCGGGGCGAGACACCCCAAATGGGGGTGGACCCCCTGCCCTGTCGCTGTCGGGCAGAGGGAGGGGACCTAGGAGTTGAGGAGGAATGGAGACAGGTCCCTGCTCGACCTCGCAGGCAACACACCCACCCACCGGCCCCTCCTTCCCAGGTGCCCTTACATAACAGATTTGAGGCCTTGGAGCTTGAGAGGCCGGTGGGTGAGGATGAGGTAGAAAGTCTACCCAGGAGGATGCCTAGGGCGAGGAAGCCGACTCCACGCCTCAAGACTGCCTCCACCAAGAAAGACAGAAGGGTGATCGTTGTAGGCGACTCCCTTCTCAGGGGAACAGAGGGCGCTATTTGTCGACCTGACCCTACCCATAGGGAAGTCCGCTGCCTCCCTGGGGCCAGGGTCAGGGATGTTGCCAGAAAGCTTCCCAACCTGGTTCGCCCCTCTGACTACTACCCTCTTTTGATAGTCCAGGCTGGCAGTGATGATATTGAAGAGAGAAGCCTGAAGGCTATCAAACGGGACTTTAGGGGACTGGGACGGTTAGTGGATGGAGCGGGAGTACAGGTGGTGTTTTTGTCCATCCCTACAGTGGCAGGGAGGGGTACCGAGAGGACACGGAAAGCCCACCTGATTAACACGTGGCTCAGAGGCTGGTGCCAACACAGAAATTTTGTTTTTTTTGACCATGGGGTGCTTTACTCGGCACCCGGCCTGGTGACCGCAGACGGGTCCCTATCTCCAAGGGGAAACCGGATCCTAGCCCAGGAGCTGGCAGGGCTCGTTGAGAGGGCTTTAAACTAGGAAAGAAGGGGGACGGGGCTGAAATAAGGCTTGTTGGAGCTGTGCCAGGGGGAACAATGAAGGCAATGGCCCAACTGAAGTGCATCTACACTAATGCACGCAGCATGGGTAACAAACAAGAGGAGCTGGAAGCCATCGTGCAGCAGGAAGGCTATGACTTGGTTGCCATCACGGAAACGTGGTGGGACCACTCTCATGACTGGAGTGCTGCAATGCCTGGCTATAGGCTCTTCAGAAGGGACAGGCAGCACAGAAGGGGTGGTGGTGTGGCTCTCTGTATTAGAGAGTGTTTTGATGTTGAGGAACTTGAGGCTGGGAATGATAAGGTTGAGTCTCTTTGGGTTAGGATCAGCGGGAAGGCCAACAAGGCAAGCATCCTGGTGGGGGTCTGCTATAGACCGCCGAACCAGGATGAGGAGATAGATGAGGAGTTCTACAGGCAGCTGGCAGAAGCCGCGAAGTCGTCAGCGCTTGTTCTCGTGGGGGACTTCAACTTCCCAGACATATCCTGGAAGCACAACACAGCCCAGAGAAAGCAGTCTAAGAGGTTTCTGGAGAGCGTGGAAGATAGCTTCCTGACGCAGCTGGTTAGAGAGCCTACCAGGGGAGGTGCCCCGCTAGACCTTCTGTTCACAAATAGTGACGGACTGGTGGGAGATGTGGTGGTCGAGAGCTGTCTTGGGCAGAGTGACCACGAAATGGTTCAGTTCTCTATTCTTGGCGAAGTCAGGAAGGGGACCAGTAAAACCGCTGTATTGGACTTCCGGAGGGCTGACTTTGAGCTGTTCAGGACAGTGGTTGGCAGAGTCCCTTGGGAGGAGGTTCTGAAGGGCAGAGGAGTCCAGGAAGGCTGGGCACTCTTCAAGAAGGAAATCTTAATGGCTCAGGAGCGGTCTGTCCCCACATGCCCAAAGACAAGCCGGCACGGAACTAGACCGGCCTGGCTGAACAGAGAGTTGTGGCTCGAGCTTAGGAGAAAAAGGAGGGTTTATAATCTTTGGAAAAGAGGGCGGGCTACTCAAGAGGACTATAAGGATGTTGCAAGGCTGTGCAGGGACAAAATTAGAAAGGCCAAAGCTCATCTGGAGCTCAATCTGGCTACTGCCATTAAAGATAACAAAAAATGTTTTTACAAATACATCAACACAAAAATGAGGACTAAGGAGAATCTCCATCCTTTACTGGATGCGGGGGAAACTTAGTTACAAAAGATGAGGAAAAGGCTGAGGTACTCAATGCCTTCTTTGCCTCAGTCTTTAGCGGCAAGACCAGTTGTTCTCTGGATACCCGGTACCCTGAGCTGGTGGAAGGGAATGGGGAGCAGGATGTGGCCCTCACTATCCACAAGGAAATGGTTGGCGACCTGCTACAGCACTTGGATGTACGCAAGTCGATGGGGCCGGATGGGATCCACCCGAGGGTACTGAGCGAACTGGCGGAGGAGCTGGCCAAGCCGCTTTCCATCATTTATTGGCAGTCCTGGCTATCAGGAGAGGTCCCAGTCGACTGGCGGCTAGCAAATGTGACGCCCATCTACAAGAAGGGCCGGAGGGTAGACCCGGGGAACTATAGGCCTGTTAGTTTGACCTCAGTGCCAGGGAAGCTCATGGAGCAGATTATCTTGAATGTCATCACGCGGCACTTGAAGGGCAACCAGGCGATCAGGCCCAGTCAGCATGGGTTTATGAAAGGTAGGTCCTGCTTCACGAACCTGATCTCCTTCTATGACCAAGTGACGCGCCTGGTGGATGAGGGGAAGGCTGTGGATGTGATCTACCTTGACTTCAGTAAGGCTTTTGACACCGTTTCCCACAACATTCTCCTCAAGAAACTGGCTGCTCTTGGCTTGGACTGGCGTACGCTTTGTTGGGTTAAAAACTGGCTGGATGGCCGGGCCCAAAGAGTTGTGGTGAATGGAGTCAAATACAGTTGGAGGCCGGTTACTAGTGGAGTCCCCCAGGGCTCAGTGCTGGGGCCAGTCCTCTTTAATATCTTTAATATCTTTATCGATGACCTGGACGAGGGGATTGAGTGCACCCTCAGTAAGTTTGCAGATGACACCAAGTTAGGTGCGTGTGTCGATCTGCTCGAGGGAAGGAAGGCTCTGCAGGAGGATCTGGATAGGCTGGACTGATGGGCTGACGTCAACTATATGAAGTTGAATAAGGCCAAGTGCTGGGTCCTGCACCTGGGGCGCAACAACCCCAAGCAGAGCTACAGGCTGGGAGATGAGTGGTTGGAAAGCTGCCTGGCCGAGTAGGATCTGGGAATACTGGTTGATAGTCTGCTGAATATGAGCCAGCAGTGTGCTCAGGTGGCCAAGAAGGCCAACAGCATCCTGGCTTGTATAAGAAACAGTGTGGCCAGCAGGTCTAGGGAGGTGATTGTCCCCCTGTACTCGGCTCTGGTGAGGCCGCACCTCGAGTACTGTGTTCAATTTTGGGCCCCTCGCTACAAGAAGGACATGGAGGTGCTCGAGAGAGTCCAGAGAAGGGCGACGAAGCTGGCGAGGGGTCTGGAGAACAAGTCTTACGAGGAGCGGCTGAGGGAGCTGGGGTTGTTTAGCCTGGAGAAGAGGAGGCTCAGGGGTGACCTTATCGCTCTCTGTAGGTAGCTTAAAGGAGGCTGTAGCGAGGTGGGGATTGGTCTATTATCCCACGTGCCCAGTGATAGGATGAGAGGGAATGGGCTAAAGTTGTGCCAGGGGACGTTTAGGTTGGATATTAGGAAGAACTTCTTTACTGAAAGGGTTGTTAGGCATTGGAATGGACTGCCCAGGGAAGTGGTTGAGTCACCATCCCTGGAGGTCTTTAAAAGACGTTTAGATGTAGTCCTTAGTGATATGGTTTAGTGGAGGTCTTGTTAGCGTTAGGACAGAGGTTGGACTAGATGATCTTGGAGGTCTCTTCCAACCTAGACGATTCTGTGATTCTGTGATTCTATAATAAAGAAAAATAATATATTTGCCGTAACAGGGCTAAAAACTTTTTAAAAGGTCTGTATCATAAACTTTTTCAAAACATCCATATTAAAACTCCTATCATAAAAAAAAAAAAAAAAAAAAAAAAAAGTTACTGTTGTAATGAGGATCTTTTACATAAAGCAAGCACTCCAGGCTCAATGACCTAGAAACCTCAGAGATTGCAAGAATTCATCATTGTGGGCGGGTACCCCCGTTCAAGATTATAGAACAGGAGAAAAGCTGACTCATTTACCGTGTGTTCAGGATGACTTTATAATAGGTGTTCCACTAGTGCTGAAAAATATGTGCAGGACTAAAGTTTCAAGCAAGCTCTCAAGAAAAGGTTTAATCAGCACATTGGACTGTCATTTTACCTCTGAAGAGGCTTGAATTTTACTCTGAAGACAGTTGAGCATCTGTCCATTGCAGTCCACCTGTGAATGTCTGAAATACAGTGAGTTATGCAGGATGCCATATAAGGACCATGGGAGCCATCAGAAAAAGTTCCAGAAGGAATTGAGATAGTCTTATTGTAGCAAAGTGAAGGAAATATATCTGTTTTCAAGGCAGTGGAAGCTGTTCTCTACCAAATCAAAGGACAGGAAATAACAGTGAAAGCTAGCAACCTAAGGTGATCAGAAGAATTTTATCAGCAGTTCACTGGAGAGAGCACCTGTATGACAATTATTACCTCTTCTTTCCTTTTATATAATGACATATTTGCTAGAATAGTAAAAATTGTGTCAGTACAAGTGTATTTCAATGAAGATAACAAGCAGGCTTTCCTTTTGATCTTCTAAAACTGGATCACTGGATCATTGTGATAAATAAACTTTTGGAACATAGGAACAAATATAAAATACTGTAGATTTGACAGTATGCATCTATGAAAAATATTACTGAGAAAGTGCTAAGCAGTCAACAAGATGATCATCCGTCGAGAATTAAATTCTTATGAAACAATCCTGTACCATAGAATGAAAAGTATGCAATATTTATGATTATATAAAAGAGAGATGTCCACGGTACATGTATAACAAAATACAAACATTATTTATGACATCACAGTACTTCTCTGATGTCTCCCTAAGTAGTCTGTTAGAGACCTCATGAGGGAAATACAACTTGATCTAACAAAAGTACTGACCTGGGATTTTCTGTAAGCAATTTCACGTGTTAAAGGATAGAAATTTTAAGAAGTCTGTGATAGTCTGTGACAGTTCTCATTGAATGTGACCAAACTCTTTAAGTGTGGCCATGGTAGTTCATGGAATATTACTAGAGTGAGGGTGTGCTACATTATTTGTGAATCCATAATCATGATAGGTCAGTACCCTGATGAGACTTATAACGGCTAATAGGCTACACCGCTTTAATGCAACAATACTGAAAACTTGTGAGAAAGTGTAGTCTCACTAGCAAAAATGACTCAGATATAGTGTGATAATGATGTTAATTTCATAGACTAACTGGAATAACGTTGAAAATCTTCAAAATACACTATGCAACAACATTTAATTTTTTGAAAATCTCTATGTAGGTAATGTTTAGTATTTTTTGATGTCATAAAATTCTGAGCACACAGGAGTTTTCTAGATAAAACAAAAACAAAAGCTGCTTTAGAAACCCTTTGAATAAACTTTCATTCAAATCCAAATGAAAGTCATATTTCACAAGAAAGCTCATTAAGTGATAAATATTTAAAAAATGATAGGGTATATGATACATCCTCAATATAGTCTGATATGGGAAATTATGGGGATAAGTGGCTGTAGAGATTTTATGGCATTTGAAGATTGTTTATTTTGACAATAGTTTTAATGTCCCTAAAAGACTTTCCTTAATTCTGCATTGGACTTTCACAAATTTGTCATTGCTTTAGAAAACCTACTGCAGGATATTATTCTAGCTATGCTCTCTTGTCATGCCCTCCAGCTTCTAGTTTGAGGCCCATGAAATTAACTAGAAAATGGGTTACTACCTACAAAAATTACATACAGATTCAGTAATTGGCTTAAAGTTAAATTTTATCATTTCAAACAGGAACAGACCAGCATCATAATCTTGAGTCTGGGATTAATATTGTTTCTCCACGTGTATGATATTTCACGCAGAACTGATGGAATTTGACTTCTCAGTTTAGAATCAGTTGGCAAAAGAAGCAAGAAAATCATTTTCACCCAAGTGATGTTTTGTTTGTTTCCAGAATAAGCAAGTTGTTTTTCTCTTCAGTGATATTATTTTGTGTTTGATGGCCTTTAAATAAACAAAAGAAGATGGCATACTATATTACACTGTATTTCCTAAAGGAAGGGTTCATAAGTGAACCTGTAGACATTTTACTGCAAAGTTAGAAACTCCAGTGAAGATTCTGTAAAAAACAACAACAACCAAACAAACAATAACAGCAACAACAACAACAACAAAACAACAACCATATAACTTGGACTTTGAAAAGAGAAGGATTTAAAATGTATGTTTAAGTGTCTGTATATGTGCTAATTTAACATACACTGAAAAAAGGTATTAAAATTTGACTTTATTTTTAGAAGTGGAAGTTGTTTACAGTGGAAATTGCTAGTAACATCTATTGTTATACATATCCAGAGGATAATAAAAGAATAACACTTCTCATAACTAATCATGAGTCAGCAGTACCTATTTTGTGTTGGATTTTTTTTGTGCAGACTGTTTCAGTAGAATATCCTGAGTTGGAAGGGACCCATAAGGATCATCAAGTCCAACTCCTGGCACCACACAGGTCTACCCGCCAGAAGAAAAGTATCTCCACTGGAGAAAGTGTCTCCACTGGCACACAGTGATGGGATCTCCAGCATGGCCAAGATGTTATACTTCCTTTCAACAGAGAAAAATATAGACTGGAGATATACTTTCACTACAATATTTCCCAGTATGTTTTTCAATCCCAATAAATACAACCAAAAACATCCTGTTGAGAATGGCATACACTGTATTTTTCAAGAAAAAAACAAATGAAGGTGACTTTTATTGAATGAGAACAGTGACAGTAGAGCAGACACAAACCATTCATTGTTCAAATGGAACTGTGGAGTACTATCACCATTTACTATGACAATTATTTCTAAAATGCACTGGCTTAATGCCTCACCCTCATTGCATTTCTATTAAGTATTTGAAAGTGCTATGTACAGTTAAAGTCATCCTCTGGAAGAGCAATAAAATCAGCAAACTAAGGTTGTTCAGAACCTTAGTAGATGCTTATGGGACTTGTTTTGCCTGAATCTAAAGCTGTTGCCACTCTCATCTAACACAGCTTGCATGACACAGATGAAAAGAAATTGGGTAAGGATATTTCCTTGCACACTCCACTGGTGAGGCTGAATTATCTAGACAGCTATCCATCAGTGCATACACTGCATTAGAAGAACTGTAAAAGGCTCTGTTACTACTTCTGATTAACTCTACATAAGCGGAAAAAGAAAATGTAACATTTCAGTTTAAGGCGTCAGATGCTTTCTCAAGTCAACTATAATTAAAAAGAAGCAGTAATTGTTCATATAAAATGCTCATATCTTAACAGAGAACTTAGATTTGGCAAATGCAGTAAGAGACATAAATAATAACTTGTCAATATTAAGCTAATGATAATATATGACCTATGACAACTTCTGGTAAAACAGAACAACACTGGAGACATAGTGTCTATGGTTATTTGTATAAAGCTGATCTTACTTTTTTGGCATACAGATGATGAATGAAATGATCACGAAGTTAAATAAGATTCTGGAAATGTACTGATATTTAAAATAACCTGAATTTCCTATAATTGACATGCCATTCATGTTTAGTCTTTTATATTTAGTAGACTAAAAGCCATTACCCAATATTAGATTAGTTAGATGAAATTTTAGCTATAACCACCTGAATACAATATAAAAATCTCAATACAATATAAAAATATATGTTCAAGTTGAACATAGCCATAAATAATCTTCTTTCAATACATGTATTTCACAGGTACTGTGAGTTATGAAATTACATTTTTTTTTAGTAGTAGATGGTAATGCGGAAAAGGAAAAATCAGTAACAGACAGAAATGATTTTATATCTTTGACCACTGGTAGCGTAGCAATATTTCATAATGCTTTCAGAGAAAGAGGATATATTTAGAATCATTTGAAAAATCATGGAAGTCAGGCGAAGTCCCCTGTGACTGGAAAAAGAGAAACATCACTGTCATTTTTAAAAAGTGTAGAAAAGAAGACCTGGTGAAGCCTCACATCTGTGCTTGGCAAGATCATGGAATGGATCCTCCTGGAAGCAATGTTAACGCACATACAGGACAAGGCAATCTGGGACAGCCAGCATGGCTTCACCAAGGGCAAATCCTGCCTGACCAAACTGGTGGCCTTCTATGATGGAGTGACTGCATCATCAGTCGACAAGGGAAGACCAGCTGATGTCATCTATTTGGTCTTCTGTAAGGCTTTTGACACAGTCCCACATGACATCCTAATCTCTAAATTGGAAAGATACGGACCATCTGGTGGATAAGGAATCATCTTGAAGGCTGCACCCAGAGAGTAGTGGTCAAGGGTTCTATGACCAGGTGGAGGTCATTGATGAGTGGTGTCCCTCACGTGTTTGTCTTGGGACTGGGGCTTCATCAATGACATAGATTGAGGATTGAGTGTACCCTCAGCAAGTCTGCGGATGACACCAAGCTGAGTGGTGCAGTTGATACCAACGAAAGAAGAGCTGCCATTCAAATGGACCTGGACAGGCTGGAGAAGTGGGCCCATGTGAACCGCATGAGGTTCAATAAGTGCAAGTGCAAGGTGCTGCACCTGGGTCAGGGCAAACCCAGACGGGAGGACAGACTGGGAGAAGAACACATTGGGAGCAGCCCTGCAGAGAAGGATTTGGGGGTTCTGGTGGATGAAAAGCTCAATGTGAGCCAGCAGTGTGCACTTGCAGCCCAGAAAGACAACTGCATCCTGGGCTGCATCAAGAGGTGTGTCCTTGTTTCAGCTAGGATAGAGTTAATTTTCCTCCTAGTAGCTGGTAGGGTGCTATGTTTTGGATTAGGATGAGAAGAGTGCTGATAACATGCTGATGTTTTAATTGTTGTAGAGCAGTGCTTACACTAAGCCAAGGACTTTTTCAGCTTCTCGCTCTGTCCTGCCAGCGGGCAGGCTAGGGGTGCAGCAGGAGCTGGGAGGGGACAGACCCAGGACAGCTGACCCAAACTGGCCAAAGGGGTATTCCATACCATCTGACGTCATGCTAAACAATATATAGGGGTGGCTAGCTGGGGTGGGGGGGGCCGGCTGCTCGGGGATAGGCTGGGCATCGGTCAACGGGTGGTGAGCAATTGCATTGTGCATCACTTGTTTTGTACACATTATTATTAGTAGTACTATTACCATTATTATTATTATTATTATTATTATTATTATTATTATTGGTATTGGTATTGGTATTATTATTTTCCTGTCTTAATAAACTGTCTCTATCTCAACCCACAGGCTTCACTTTCCTGTTTCTCTCCCCAATCCCAGAGAGGGAGGGGGGAGGGTGAGCGAACGGCTGTGTGGTGTTTAACTGCCAACCGGGTTAAACCACAACAAGGTGTGACCAGCAGGTCGAGGGAGGCGATTGTTTCCCTTCTCCTCGGCCCTTGTGAGACCCCACCTGGAGTACTGCATCCAGGTCTGGGGCCCCCAGCACAAGAAAGATGTGGATCTGTTAGAGCAGGTCTGGAAGAAGGCTAGGAAGATGATCAGAGGTGATCACCTCCCCAACAGAGAAAGTCTGAGAGAGATGGGGATGTTCAGCCTTTAGAAGAAAAGGCTCCAGGGAGGCCTCATGGCTGCCTTTCAATACTTAAAGAGGTCTTATAAAAAAGAATGGAGAGGGAATGTTAAGGTAGCAAAACCTTACTATATGTACCTTCCTAAACCTTTTTACTTTTTGTTTTCTGTGCAATTAAGAACGAAGTAGATTTATTGATCTTAAAATTTAGTAAGTAGTTGAGAAAGCTTAGGAAAACACATTAGCCATGAGTTTAGCAATGAAATTTATATATTTAAAAAGTACTCACTGGTTCTAATTCTTTGCTACTGAAACATCATATATGTCAACAAACTTGTATTGACAGGCATTTTGCTCCAGTTTACAACTATATTCAAGATGCCTTTGGGTGGACTGCATTTAAGTTTATTAACTTTTACATTCTTGGGATTGTGTTTTGTCACTGAAGCTAACTAACAGAGAAGCTAGCATGGGTCACATAAAAATTAAGTTTCAGCCTCTAAAACAGGGATGTCACATTTTCTACTTATATTGAGAATTTGTTAGGCTATAAAGATTCCCCAACAATTTCTGAGAATCATTTGGTGCAGTGGTGCAATTGTGGTCCACAAATGCCATTGTGATTCTAAAGGTTTAATAGTACAGTAGTATAATGAGTTTGAGGAATATTCTGAGGCACTGTTTCATTCACTAGTAAAGTTCTGTCTGTACAGAGCTGTTGTATAGTCACAGGTAGATCACTCAAGTGCTTATGCCCAAATCTTTGCTGTGGTTAGGAATATCTAAAATAATACTTTTTGTTTTACCTTTATTTTTCTATTAAAAGTAAAAAGAATAAAAGAAAACTAATATAATTTGCTAGTTCTTTTGAGAATGGTGTCTGTGCTCAATACACAGACCTATATAACATGAATTCCGTCATGTTAGTGCTTCAGTATTCTTTTCTGTCCTGTTAAGTTTTTACATTGCAGTAGTGATAGATATTTGGCTAGTGGCACAAATAAGATGAAGATTTATCAGGGAAACCAGGGGACCTTAGTCCTGCAAACTGACTTTAGAAGTGCAGTAGTCACTAGCAATATGGTTTCAGTGACTTTTTATTTTGTACAATCTTTTCCATTTCCTTCACACCCTCTTCCATTTGCACCAATTGAATTAGATTGCAGGTAGTCATGGTTAAAACAGTCTGCAGTGAAACTCAGTTTGTATTTGTGTGACTTTCTAGGTGACAACCCTTTAACAATGGTACTGGCAGCTAAACAGTGAATTGATGCATAATGATGTACATAATTGATGGACAGATATTTCTGACAGTTTATAAGTATTTGATAATAACTGTACAAAAAAGTAAATATGAAGGAGTCCGCCTCTATTTTAAAACACAATACGCATTCTTTGCAATAGTTTTATAGCCTGTATAAGTTCAAAGTTGATACTAAAAATAATGAGATTCTGGGTTCACGCTCTCATCTCAAGAAATTTTATAGACAAATAATTCTTAGAAAGATCTCAGTAGCTGTGTAAGTAGTTGTACATTATTCATCAGAACACTTAATGCTGTTTTAGAACTTCAGTTCAAAAAATGTATAAACCTCTACCATTTTATTCTTCAGCAGTCAGAAAAGAAATTGTTATGAAGAGCTCTGAATGCTTACTGAAGTTAATGGAAATCTGCTGGTCTTTGGATCAGTGCATAACTGTTCTGCTGTCCCCTTAAAATTATTTTCCATGTTTCTGAAGTAAGCAAAGGTCCTAGTGAGCTTTAGTCACCAACAAATTTAAGCAACCAAGTTGCGTACAAACTGCTGAAAATATTATTTTGAAGCTGATCTGTGTGCTCAGACTGTAAAGAATAAAAATGCCTACAGTAAAAATAAAAATAATAAATAAATGTATATAAATGAAGTTGAGAACTTCACACAGAGCAGTTCAGCCTGATATTTCAGGTAATAGATCAGGATCAGGACAACAAACAAACAGAATCCTATTAGTGTTAGTGCCGGCAACACTGGCATGTCCTGGAGTTTCAGAGTACCCCATTGTTACAGTGACTTGGACACCATTTTTAAACTTCTATTATCTATTTTTTAAGACTTTTAAACATATTCAAAATCTTGCATTCTTGGGCCTATCAAAGTTCAATTTATGTACACCTTTCTGTAAAGTGATGTCCAAACAAGAGAAACATATCTGTCCTTGGTGTTTCCCACTCCTGTATTAAATGTCTAGAAAGCACAGGACACAGACAATAGTGTTAAGTTAAATGTTCTCAACAGTAAGACTTGGAAACCACGACATGTTACTTTCATAGATAATTTGATAAAATCCTCAGACTCTAGCAGTTACTAGTGGTTTGCTGTGGCCATTTTTTTTTTTTTTAAAGATCATGAAGAATTACTATGACTGTTCAGTGTTACCTCTTAATTATCATTTCTGATTTGTGTTAGCAGGTAATCCTTCCATCGTACCAGAAGAAGTGTGTGGTTTGAGACAGTCTGAAAGGTTGGTTCTCTTGTTCCTTCTATTGGAAGAACTGTACCCATTCACAAAAATGCTTGTTTGTCTCAGCAAGAGAAGCTCTGGGCAGAAGGAAGAGGAAGCTGAGAAAGGATAAAATAAACTATTTAAAAATAAAATAAAACATTGTAGTTTAAATATGTCAAATTCGGCCATTAGCCAATGAGGATAATGAGCTATAGCAGTGAAAAATTTGGCCCCTTATTGTTCAATATGTGGGTGGTCTGTTCACTTTCAAACACAGCTATCTTGTAAGCAAGCTGAATTTGGGGCTGCAGTTGCTGAAAAAAAAGTGGCAGAAATTGATAAAAATTAAAATAAAATTGTTGCATCTTCCAAGAGCATTTTTTCACTGCCTTCTCTTACACTTGTATTGTGATTCACCATCCCAATCCTCTTTAATTAGAGGCAGTGAAGCAAGGAAAAAAAATCAACAAACTGCATCAGTACAAGTTGTAATTCAGATATGTTTTTTAATAAATAAATAAGTAAAAATTGTTTCATTACAAAACAAAACAAAACAAAAAAAATGCATATTGCATATTCTTGCAAAATGTTTTAGAACTTTTAGGTCTTCAGAGAAGTTTGCATCCAAGAGAGACAACTGTTTAGCCATAATTAAATCTGAATTCTATAAATAGTTTAAAATAATCATAAGTGCTGATTCCACTTGCAGTACGTGTTTTAAAGCATTATTTGTTTAAATTCTGGTTTTCAACACTTTAAATATCAAATTAATTTTATTTTCCTTTTTTTTTTCTTTGATAAATGGATATTATTCATTTATATGCACTGTAATTATGTGTAAAGGTATTGGGCATTCTACTGTACTATATAATTTAATCACTGAGTAAAATATCTTTGTCTCAAAAGGAATTGATTTTTTGCATATTTTGTATTTTTGCTCTTTCTGATGGTAAAAACAAAACAGCAGAGGGTATCTAAGAAACATCATAACAAATATAAATATTCAGAAAATTGGTTGCATATTTTACAAATCACATAGTATGACTCTGTGCTATCTTCTTATCTTGTGCTAAGAAGTGCCCTATGGTAGCAGCAATTCAAAACTATGTTAGAAAAAAACAACACTTAGTACATTAGTACCGATATTATTTTGAGCACTGGTCTTCATATTGACCTTCACAGAAGTCAGGTGCAGAATAAGAGGAGCAAGCATGGTCTTCTTACCAACTCTGTGAAGAATCTGAAGAAATTTAACCCCAATTTGAGACGTACAGTCCTGTTGTCAAAAAAAATCAGTAGTCATCTTTTCATATGAACATATATTAAGATAAAAAAATGATACATAGAGCTTTAGAAAGTTAATTTCTATCCGCTGCTCTGTAGGGAAGAAAGGAAAAAAACAAAATCTCCCCACCTCTACTACCCCATGCAAACAGAGTAGTTCCAGAAACTTGACATAAAAAGTTTCTTCTCTGGGGAAAATAATCTAGTCTCATCATGTCTAGCTGGAAAGTGTTGTAATAACTTTCTTTCCTTTGAGATGATTTCTAATCCAGCTATCAGTTACTCAAAGAAACATACTTTATGCTACTGTACAAAACATTGCATGTTTACTAATCAGACTGAACTCTTTGAAATGAACCATTTCATATATTTAGATTTCCTTTTAGTTTCACACTGCAGTACCACTGGAATCCCCATAATTGCAGAAAATCGTTTGTTTTCAGCTTCTTTTGCTTAAACAGAAATAAAAATATTTTATTCGCAGTAAGATTTGCTATGATTAAATGCTTTTCAGAAGTTGGATTTCTTGATATTATCTTAAAAAGTTAAATCATTTCCCTTAGTGTACTCTAATTTTCATATAAATTACATTACTGAGGACATAAACCCTATCTTCATAGATCTTGGAGACCCCATTAGCTGAATTAGTTGACAATCTAGCAGTATCTGGAAGTAGCTCAATGAATCTATGAATGTCATTGTTTCTTAAGATATGTGCTGGCTGAATTTCCCTGTTAGCAGAGAACCACAAATGATAATGTAATTTGGAATAAAGTATATCAACATATCTTTAGTAAGGTTAATGAGTACACATACTTATAGTAAAAACTGTCCATCACCATAGATCAAGATGATAAGATTTGCTACAAGTGAATGAATTACTCTTGCTTTGTTGGATACTTTATATGGGTGGCAGAAATAGAAGCACATTTAAATTTGCTTATGTTGTCACTAATGAAAAGCCTCTTTTTGCACAATGTTTGCAACAGAATTGTAACCAATAAAATTCACAGTGTCATACAGTTTCCTTGAAAACAAATATAAATTTCAGAGTTTTAAAACATATTGTTCCTTGTTTTGTATTGTGCTATTTCTTATGGCCTCAAATAGGGAGATCAGACCTGAATGTACTATGCAGTACACATACAAACAATAAAAACATTTTTCCTACCCCAGAGAATTTCTCATTTAAGTTCAATCCCTAGAACCAGTTAAAAACAGGAAGCAGGAAGCAATATGTATTTTTAAGTAAAATGCAGATCTACCTTTATTAGAATCAATTCTACTGTCATTAGAATTACTGTTAGGGTAGATGAGCTAAAGCTATGTTCAGAATTCCTACAATAAGTAAATGTTTATTAATCATAATTGATATGAAGTACATTATATGCCTGATTTATTTTATTAAAACCAAAACTTTATGATGGACATTCAATCACACTGCTGTTGTTCATTAACCTTTCTCTTTCATGAGTATTGGTCATATAGTTCCTTATGCCCAAGGAATCTTTACTCTTTTGAAGAGAGAAACAGAGACTGTGAGCTTAACAAGGCTGATTATTACACTTTGTCAAGTAAATTAATTTTGATACTTTCTGGACTAACTTCTAATAGAGGAGTTATTTTACTCTCATTCATTTACTCTTTATAAAGAAGACTCTCAGCCCTGCAGAGAGGGATCTGGGGGTTGTGATTGATAGCAAGCTGAATATGAGCCAGCAGTGTGCCCTGGCAGCCAGGAGGGCCAACCATATCCTGGGATGCATCAAGCACGGCATCCCTAGTTGGTTGAGGGAAGAGATTGTCCCGCTCTACTCTGCGCTGGTGCGGCCTCACCTCGAGTACTGTGTGCAGTTCTAGGCACCACAGAACAAAAAGGATGTGAAACTGTTGGAGAGTGTCCAGAGGAGGGCTACAAAGATGGTGAAGGGCCTAGAGGGGAAGACATATGAGGAGTGGCTGAGGTCACTACGCCTGTTCAGCCCAGAAAAGGGGAGGCTGAGGGGAGACCTCATCGCAGTCTACAGTTTCCTCACGAGGGGGAGAGGAGGGGCAGGCGCCGATCTGTTCTCCTTAGTGACCAGTGATAGGACCCACAGGAATGGTGTCAAGCTGCAACAGGGGAGGTTCCAGCTGGATATTAGGAAGAGGCTCTTCACCAAGAGGGCTGTCGCGCACTGGAACAGGCTCCCCAGGGATGTAGTAATGGCACCAAGCCTGTTGGAGTTTAAGAAGCATTTGGACTGTGCTCTTAGTCTGAATTTTTGGGTAGACCTGAGTCATGCCAGGAGTTGGATTCAGTGATCCTTGAGGGTTCCTTCCAACTTGCAATATTCTATGATTCTATGATTCTATGTTATTTCTGCTATCTACAAATCCTTCCAGAAATTTAACTACTCTTTAAAAATATAGTTTACTTCAGTTTTATGTATTGGTGCGTTACTTCAACGGTAGCTTATTGGGCTGCATGCTGTAACACCCAGGAATAGGGAAATAGGTTCCATAAAAGCTCTTGAGTTTCATAATAACAAAACAGTGGGATATGGGCAGGTATTTGCGATATTGATGATGTCTCAAGATATTTATACTTTTTCTATAGCAACTCTCATAACAACATCCATAAGATTCAGGTAATTCCATTTCACATATGAAATACCTTATAATGCTATATGTACTTAGGATGAAATCAAAGCTCATTACATATGATCTCAGTAAAATGAAGAACCTGTTTTGGAGTTGATGAAATCCTTTACCAGGATTTAACTTCCACAGTTTATAATAAAAACCTTCAGAGGCTGGCCTAGTCTTTTATAGTTAGGTCAGAGTATAAAGATCAGATTTCTTAGATATCTTGACATCTCCTGTGACTCTGACTCCAGTTAGACTGTGGAGATTATATTGAATAGGACTCTTGTGGTACTGTGCAAATTCAGTCATGGGTGGTGTCAACCCGAGTCTTAAATTCGATTCATCTTAACGTAATTCAATGTTGACTCCAAAAAAGTATTATAACCAGCATCCATAGAGGCCAGAAGATTGTGAGGAAATAGCTTTAGCCTAGATGTGAAATAATTTGTTTTAAGCTAGAGAGTAGATCTTGAGTTTTATAACTAGAATTGTTTCTTTGTTACCTGACAAAAGGCTAAGTAAAACATGGATGTATTCCAGAAAGCTGAGGTCGAGAAACCTCAGCTAAAATTTATAGCTGAATGCCCAATATACAAAGACACATTTGGGCTTAGTCAGCTTTTCAATTAAACAAGAAAATATCTAATGAATGTAGATACAAGGGAGACTTGAAAAATGAATGTATTGCATTGCTAACTAAATCTGAGGCAGACTTTAGAAAGAAAAAACCTAACCAAGGTCAGACTGTATGTCATCTCATGGGACAGAATAAAAGATTTTATAAATTATCACAGCATTAATATCCTCTGCTTTAAAAATAAATACCTTGGCTTCAACTCTACCTTAGCATTCACATTTGAAAAATGTCTTCTATTTAGTGTGACATTTATCAATCTGATCTGTATTTTATTGATGCTTCCTGTTAGAGGTTTATTTTTGCAGTAAAAATAATTCAGGCCATCCATTCTTCTTCTTTATCATCTCTCATTACAATGTGTATATATTTCTTGAGTCAATTAAGTTCACAAAATGGATAATCAACATTTTCATGCAAAACTGACATACAAAATTCCACCTTGGGGTTTTTATTTTACTATTTTGTCTTCAGTAATATTAGCTTGGGTCAAACTCCTTCAGATTTAAAGAGGAAAAAAACATTGTTTTATTATGTTATTCAGAGCACAACATTCTGGAAAAACATGTATATTTTTTTCAATTGGTACAGGATCGCTGGGAAAAAAAAAAGATCAAATTATTACTTTTCTGAAATATTAGGTCCTTCCTCCTTGTTCTCTGCAGAGTTTAGGTATAGAGAAGATTGTGATTAAAGAAACAACTCTTCTTTCTCCTCTCTCTTTGATTTTTGTGTAAATACTGATGTATTGGTTTCAAAGATGTTCACAGAATCTTGACATATTACAGAGACTCTCTGTATTAGTACAGAGTAATCTCTTCCAGTCTTATGCTGGTGTTTATGTAAGTAAAAGCAAACATAATTAGCATTCTTTGTAACAGTGCTTACATTGCCAGTATTTCTCTGTTCTGGATCAGTAACTAATTAATGTTCCTACTGAGGAGCAAATGAGAAATTTTTGAAATTTATTAATAGTGTTCTCAGGTATGTTTCTACTTAAACGATTAAAAACTGACAGTTTCATAAAACTACTCCTTTATTTTAAAAAAAAAAAAAAAAGACGGGAACTAGTTAAAATAATTTCTCTAAATTTGTACAGCAAAGCAGTAAACCCAATTTTTTTTCTGCAAAGCTTTCACAAATTGAAGTGTTTTCTGGAATACTTAAATCAACAGCTGTGTGTTCACACCAGCACCCATTATCTGTTTGCTGTGGCAGATTACATATGTTTTTCTTTTCAATTCAAAAGTCAGAGAGTGGTTGAGTTATTGCAGGAAGTGTTCTCTGTGGCATTTTAGAGACTCCATAGCAACTGTATTCAACTCACGGCAGCTGTACCATGTGAAACTCTCCAGAACTCTACTTCTTTGGGTTCAAGGAAGGTGTCATGTGAAGTCTTGGTGTCATATAGTGATTGCAGAAGAAAAACACGTCCTTTATGAAAAAAACGAAATTGTTTATGTAGAAATACTTTATAAGCCTAGACACTCAGAAATGGTAAAAAAATGTCTATTTCATGGGAATGAAAATGGGAAATAATGGTAAATCCTTTCATTAATTTCCCCAGAATGCCCCCATAATTCCCCCAGAAAATAAAATCCCCCAGAATAAAATCCCCCAAATAAATTCCCCAGAATCTTTGAAAAACAAAACAAAACAAAACAAAACAAAACAAAAAAACACTTGTCTATGCTATTAGAATATGCTATTAGAAAAGCTAAAATATGTTATTATTTCTTTGTCAAACCTTGCATTTTTTTTTTTCTCTAGGGAAAATGACCACACCCCCCAAAAAAATCCCATTAATATATTTTTGAGGAAATTTGACCCCTGACATCGTTTTATAAATATGATCTAATTTCCTGACTAGCACTGTCTAGTCACACATTTTTACCACAAATTATCACAAGAGCTGAAACCGTTATTGTTTACCAGATTTTACAGGAGCATATGTGTTTAAAAGTAACCTGAAGATAATTTTACAAAACTGACTTCAGCCTTCCGCTTCCTTTTTTCTCATCTGTAAAAGGGGCCTAAAATGTAATTTCCTCGTTACAAGATGATCTTTTCTATTTTTAACCTATGCTTTATCTGGAATGATAAAGACTACTATTGGGACAGACAGGAATTGATTATTTAAAATGTAGTGAAAAAAGTAGTCTGATCAATTGACCTTCTTTTAAGACTGTTCAAATTTCTTCTTACTTGCAGTAACATTGTCAATTTATTAGCTTTATAGTTATAATTTTTATATTATGTAAAATATGGAAATTGAACAGGTATAATGATAAAAACCACACATTCCATGCCATCTTTCTCTTAACAAAAAAGTCAGTGGAAGGAATAAGGTGCTTCTTTGCCATTAAAAGACTTGGATAATGCCATTAAAAAGTTCTAATCCTACCAAATGCTGTTATTGTTTTTATAGTGTTATTGTTTTTATAGTTGCTTATATATACGTATGCATGGCTGTGGCTCTCGATAATATATATATATATATATAATGTTATCGAGAGTCACAGCCATGCATACATCCAGGGTGGCAACCCTCTGGACTGTAAGATTTACATAATGAGGTCTTTCATGAGACTGTGGTTAGGACACATTATGTGTCTTAAACATGTATCACGTATCTAAAAAGAGGGAGAATGGAAAATACAATTCACAAATAGAGAGAAAAATTCAGCTTCTTCATTACATGACTGGGACGGGCTGAGTGGGTAGGAAAATATAGTGATGTTTCTCTCTGCATATCTTGTTTAGTTATTTCTTCAAAATCAAAGATTCAACAATTCCTGCAGCCCCTGTGCTAGCTTTTTCACATGACACATAAACCAGTACAGCTCTTACATTTCAGCAAGCTCATGAGGCATGTCTTGGTTATATCAGTGTTAAACCCCCAAAAAATATTAATAAATATATAATTTTGACAAAGAGAAGTTACAGGCATTTATTTATTCAATGTTGGTTTTTGGTAGTGCCTTAAAAATTAGAGCTGCTTCCTGAAAGAAAATGGTTCATTTTGGAGGTCAGAAAGTATCAATGTTACTAGTATTAATATAATTAATTTTGTTTCTCAAGTTCTCTTTGATGTTGTAGCACCCTTTTCTCCTCTTATGAAGTGAATGATTAATTTATTGAATAAGTGCAGACTTCAGATAAATTATCTTATTGATGATGCTATTACGTTCATTGGCAATGTATTACCACAACGTCAGAGGACAGAAAACTATTCTCTAAGAATATTAACGAATATCACCTACATTTGTGGTACTCTATGTGATTTTATCATCTCTTCATCTGCATACCACTCAGTTATGCTCAATGTCCAGTACAGGTTCTGAAACAAATTAAGCTCTTTAATTAGTCAATTACTGTATTTTTAATAATACTTTGGGTTGAAAACTTACACTATTTTAAATCAATAATTGAATATATTTATTTAATAACTTCATTTTAACAGTGCTTGAGAGAATCAGACACCACCATACATGAAGAAAGAAATGATGTTTTATTACCCCCCACTTGTAGTCACACAACGCTGCATAGTCTGCACAGAAAATCAATCAAACATTTTTATCATTTACAAAATCTGATGTTATGCCAAAATCTGTCACTCCTGAAATTTTATTTTCTTGCTCTGATAGATCTTATCAGCTTATCCAAAGTAATACTAGAATACTATCAGGCGATCAGAGTAAAGGAACTACAGAAACTGTGTATTCAAAAAAGTGATGCCAGGAACTTTTGGTTTAATTCAGTTCATTAGAATTAGAGTATTTATTAACTCTGTTGCAGACAAACTCATATACCACCCACTATTGATACATTTATAAAATGGGGAAGTTTGGTGTTATGATAAGTTTTAATATGAGGAAATGAAAATATTTTAAATATAAAGACTATAAATCCCAGTACCTCTATTTCTTGTCTAGCTTATTCCATGCACAAAAGTGAATGTTCTGCTGAATTCCAATTGTTTTTCTTCTCTGTCATGTTTCCTTGAGAGCAACACAAGCACATTTTACTTCTGTTGTCATCAAGAATGGAAAGGCCCCTCCAAAGCAAAGTCTGTTAATTATTAAGCTGTGTATCTTTGCATCAGTGTTCACAGATGAATGAGTGTCAACCAGTGGAAAAATATATAGTCATGATAGAACATCAGAAGATAAACAAAAAGGCTCAATTTGTTTCAAAGTTCTGATTAGGGACAAATAATTGGAACATTTATCCATACACTAATTATAACAGGAGATCCATTGACAGAATTACCAAACAGAATCAGACATGAATATAATAGTTATGGAAAACATTAACACTTTCGTTGGCAATGTCTCTGGAAAGTTACCTTGTATGTAATCCATAAGTAATGAATAATCTGTGTATCAAACTTATTCTGATATTTTTATACATTTTCCAAAATAAAGCACTGTCAAATAGTTCCACATTAAGAACTAGGCTTTTTAGAGTTTTGAAACCCAAAATGCAAAATTCTTAATCATTGCTTAGCTTCTTACAGACCCTGAATACCTAAAGCATGTACTATGCATATTTCAAACACAGTGTTTCAAGAAATTTCTTTGGTGCACATCCAGAAGTCCCTCAGACTTTTTTTTTTTTTTTTCCTGAGCCTAATTCATCCCATGCCTCTCACTAGACCTTCAAGTGTACAGTTGCTTCTTTTGTCTTGATGGGGGATTTCTTTTTTTTATTTTTTTCTCCCTGTAATCTGGTAAAACTGACTGACTGACTGAGAGGATTTTAAACTAGGATTTTTGGGGGAGGGGTATACCTTTAGGAACACTGAGGTTAAGTCAAAGGATGGTATGGCACCATATGAGAGTGGCAAGGTTAATGGGAGCATCTATGCTGTTCCAGGAAGCACTGCAGATCCAGAAACACCTCTGAAAACCTTCTATACCAGTGAACACAGTATGAGGAACAAATGGGATGAACTAGGAGCTTTGGTGCTTTCCCAGAGCAGTTATATCACTGGTATTAACGGAATGAGTCTCATAACTGGAATGCAGAGATGGAGAGCTATTAGCTATTCAGGAGGGATAGGCAGGGCAGGCAAGGAGGAGCTGTTGCACTGTATATAAGAGAGAAATTAGACTGCACAGCCCTGGCCATTAGGAATGACCCAATAGAGGGCCTCTGGATGAGGATTAAGGAGATAGCAAAGCAGATGTCATCATGGGCATCTACTATTGAGAGCCCACTCGGGATGATGGCATGGATAAGCTATTCTATGGGCAGTTGGGGGAACTCTTGGGATTAGTTGTTCTCATCCTTATGGTAGACTTCAGTTTCTAAGACACAAACTGGGAATATACTGCCGTGATAAGTAAGGCTGGGGAATTCCTAAAGCATGTTGATGGCAATTTCCTGTCACAAAACAACAGCTTAGTGAACCAACTAGAAAAGGTGCCCTCCTAGATCTGTTTTATAAGAATAGAGAAGGCCTCATGGGAGAGGTGATAGTAGGTGGCTGTCTTGGCCAAACTGATCATGAAATAGTTGAGTTCAAAATTTTTGGTGTAATGAGAAAAAAGGTGTAGAATTGCCACACTGGACTTCAAGAGAGCAAAATCCATGAGAGCTGGTTACTTTTCAATAACAGTCTTCTAAATGTACAGGAGCAGGCAAACCTACTATATCACAAGTCAAGCAAGTGGTACAGAAGACCATCCTGGTTCAACAGGAAACCCCTCCTGGAAGTGAGGCCGAAAAAAAGAAAATATATGACCTCTGGAAGCAAGATCTTGTGGCACCCGGAGAGTACAGAGATACAGATACAAAGACTCATTTGTGGGGAGAAAACAAGAAAAGCCCAAGCCCAACTTGAGTTGACACTGGCCACTGTGGAGTCAAACAACAAAAAAGACTTTTTCAAGTATGTCAACCACAAGAGAAAGTAAAAGTAAAACACTGAACTTATAGTTGGAGTAGATGGTCACCTAACAAGTAAGAAGGAGGAAAGGTGGAGGCATTTATTGCCTTTTTTACCTAAGTATTCAACAGTAATGACAGCTTTTGAGCTGACTGGACCTCAGAGTTAGAGGACCATGGCTAAGGGAGCAGTGACTTTCTATCTGTGGTCACTGAAATTGTAAGGGAACTATTGAATCAACTCATATTTCATAAATCCACAGAACCTGATGGGATTCAACCCAGTGCTGAAGAAATTAGTGGACATTATAGTGGGACCCCTCTCAACAGTTTAGCCTCTCAACAGATCGTGGGAGTGTGGGGAGGTCCCTGCTGACTGGAAACTAGCCAACATTATACCCATCTACAAAAGGGACATGAGAGCAGACATGGGAAGCTATAAACCTATTAGTCTAACCTCGGTCCCTGGAAAAGTTATAGAGAAGATTGTCCTGAGTGATATTGAAAGGCATTTAAAGAACGAAGCATTATGCATAATCAACATTGGTTAATAAAGGGAAAGTCCTGTTTTAGTAACTTGATCTCCTATGATAAAGTCACCTGCTTGGTGGATAAAGGGAAGATGACATAATCTATCTGGATTTCAGTAA